>NC_056469.1:5988718-6288718 GCF_008729295.1 Plectropomus leopardus | reverse complement strand
TATAATATGTCATTTTAAGAAATTTATGGGGAATGTCAAAATTCGCCATTTTTCGCCATCCTATAGTATGCGATTTTTGGGCATTTTTTCGACATGCTAAATTATGACTTTTTGGCCTTCTTTTCGAAGTTGTATGCTATGACGCGACACTACAGGCTATAAGACATTTTTGGTGCATATCAAAATTCGACATTTTTCGCCATACTATAGTATGCGATTTTTGGCCATTTTGAACATGCTAAATTCAGACTTTTTTGGCCTTTTTTCCAACTTTGTATGCTATGACGCGACTCTAAAGGTTATAAGATGCCCTTTTCAGACATTTTTGGGGAATGTCAAAATTTGACTTTTTTTGCCATACTATAGTATGCGATTTTTGGCCATTTTTCACCATGCTAAATTAGGACTTTTTTGGTCTTCTTTTCGAATTTGTATGCTATGACGCAACTCTAAAGGCTATAAGATGTCGTTTTCAGACATTTTTGGGGAATGTCAAAATTCGACATTTTTTGCCATACTATAATATGCGATTTTTGGGCATTTTTTCAACATGTTAATTATGACTTTTTGGCCTTCTTTTCGAATTTGTATGCTATGACGCGACTCTAAAGGCTGTAAGATGCCCTTTTCAGACATTTTTGGGGAATGTCAAAATTTTCCATTTTTCGCCATGACGTTTTGGCCTTCTTTTCGAATTTGTATGCTATGACGCGACTCTAAAGGCTATAGGATGTCGTTTTCAGACATTTTTGGGGAATGTCAAAATTCGACATTTTTTCGCCATACTATAGTATGCGATTAATGGGCATTTTTTCACCATGCTAAATTATGACTTTTTTGGCCTTCTTTTCGAATTTGTGTGCTATGACATGACTCTAAAGGCTATAAGATGTCGTTTTCAGACATTTTTGGTGCATATCAAAATTTGACAATTTTTGCCATACTATAGTATGCGATTTTTGGCCATTTTTCAACATGCTAAATTCTGACTTTTTTGGCCGTTTTTTCCAACTTTGTATGCTATGACGTGACTCTAAAGGTTGTAATATGTCATTTTAAGAAATTTTTGGGGAATGTCAAAATTCGACATTTTTCGCCATACTATAGTATGCGATTTTTGGCCATTTTTCAACATTCTAAATATGGCCTTTTTTGGCCTTTTTTCCGACTTTGTATGCTATGACGCAACTCTAAAGGTTATAAGATGCCCTTTTCAGACATTTTTGGGGAATGTCAAAATTCGACATTTTTCGCCATACTATAGTATGCGATTTTTGGCCATTTTTCACGATGCTATATTTTATGACTTTTTTGGCCTTCTTTTCGAATTTGTGTGCTATGACATGACTCTAAAGGCTATAAGATGTCGTTTTCAGACATTTTTGGTGCATATCAAAATTTGACATTTTTTCGCCATACTATAGTATGCGATTTTTGGCCATTTTTCAACATGCTAAATTCGGACTTTTTTGGCCTTTTTCGAATTTGTATGTTATGACGTGACTCTTAAGGCTATAAGATGTTGTTTTCAAACATTTTTGGGGAATGTCAAAATTCGACATTTTTCGCCATACTATAGTATGCGATTTATGGGCATTTTTTCAGCTTGCTAAATTAGGACTTTTTTGGCCTTCTTTTCAAATTTGTATGCTATGACGCGACTCTAAAGGCTGTAAGATGCCCTTTTCAGACATTTTTGGGGAATGTCAAAATTCGACATTTTTCGCCATACTATAGTATGCGATTTTTGGCCATTTTTCACCATGCTAAATTATGACTTTTTTGGCCTTTTTTCCGACTTTGTATGCTATGACGTAACTGTAAAGGCTATAAGATGTTGTTTCCCGCCATTTTTGGGGAATGTCAAAATTTGACTTTTTTCGCCATACTATAGTATGCGATTTTTGGCCATTTTTCAACATGCTAAATTCTGACTTTTTGGCCTTTTCTCTTACTTACTTACTTACTTACTATGTATGCTATGAAGCGACTCTAAAGGCTATAAGATGCCCTTTTCAGACATTTTTGGGGAATGTCAAAATTTGACTTTTTTCACCATACTATAGTATGCGATTTTTGGCCATTTTTCACCATGCTAAATTAGGACTTTTTTGGTCTTCTTTTCGAATTTGTATGCTATGACGCGACTCTAAAGGCTATAAGATGTCGTTTTCAGACATTTTTGGGGAATGTCAAAATTCGACATTTTTTCGCCATACTATAGTATGCGATTTTTGGCCATTTTTCAACATGCTAAATTCTGACTTTTTGGCCTTTTCTCTTTCTTTGTATGCTATGAAGCGACTCTAAAGGCTATAAGATGTTGTTTTCAGTCATTCTGGGGGCATATCAAAATTTGACTTTTTTCGCCATACTATAGTATGCGATTTTTGGCCATTTTTTCAGCTTGCTAAATTATGACCTTTTGGCCTTCTTTTCGAATTTGTATGCTATGACGCGACACTACAGGCTATAAGATGTCGTTTTCAGACATTTTTGGTGCATATCAAAATTCGACATTTTTTGCCATACTATAGTATGCAATTTTTGACCATTTTTCAACATGCTAAATTATGACTTTTTTGGCCTTTTTTCCGACTTTGTATGCTATGACACAACTGTAAAGGCTATAAGATGTTGTTTCCCGCCATTTTTGGGGAATGTGAAAATTTGACTTTTTTCGCCATACTATAGTATGCGATTTTTGGCCATTTTTCAACATGCTAAATTCTGACTTTTTGGCCTTTTCTCTTACTTACTTACTTACTTACTATGTATGCTATGAAGCGACTCTAAAGGCTATAAGATGCCCTTTTCAGACATTTTTGGGGAATGTCAAAATTTGACTTTTTTCGCCATACTATAGTATGCGATTTTTGGCCATTTTTTAACATGCTAAATTCTGTCTTTTTTGTCCTTTTTTCCGACTTTGTATGCTATGACGCAACTGTAAAGGCTATAATATGTCATTTTAAGAAATTTTTGGGGAATGTCAAAATTCGCCATTCATTGCCATACTATAGTATGCGATTTTTGGCCATTTGTCAACATGCTAAATTATGACTTTTTTGGCCTTCTTTTCGAATTTGTATGCTATGATGCGATTTTTAAGGCTATAAGATGTCGTTTTCAGACATTTTTGGTGCATATCAAAATTTGACATTTTTCGCCATACTATAGTATGCGATTTTTGGCCATTTTTCAACATGCTAAATTAGGACTTTTTTGCCCTTTTTTCTGACTTTGTATGCTATGACGCGACTCTAAAGGTTATAATATGTGATTTTAAGAAATTTTTGGGGAATGTCAAAATTCGACATTTTCGCCATACTATAGTATGCGATTTTTGGCCATTTTTCAACATGCTAAATTCTGACTTTTTTGGCCTTTTTTCCGACTTTGTATGCTATGACGCGACTCTAAAGGTTATAAGATGCCCTTTTCAGACATTTTTGGGGAATGTCAAAATTTGACTTTTTTCGCCATACTATAGTATGCGATTTTTGGCCATTTTTCAACATGCTAAATTCTGACTTTTTGGCCTTTTCTCTTACTTACTTACTTACTTACTTACTATGTATGCTATGAAGCGACTCTAAAGGCTATAAGATGCCCTTTTCAGACATTTTTGGGGAATGTCAAAATTTGACTTTTTTCGCCATACTATAGTATGCGATTTTTGGCCATTTTTTAACATGCTAAATTCTGTCTTTTTTGGCCTTTTTTTTTCGACTTTGTATGCTATGACGCAACTGTAAAGGCTATAATATGTCATTTTAAGAAATTTTTGGGGAATGTCAAAATTCGCCATTCATTGCCATACTATAGTATGCGATTTTTGGCCATTTGTCAACATGCTAAATTATGACTTTTTTGGCCTTCTTTTCGAATTTGTATGCTATGATGCGATTTTTAAGGCTATAAGATGTCGTTTTCAGACATTTTTGGTGCATATCAAAATTTGACATTTTTCGCCATACTATAGTATGCGATTTTTGGCCATTTTTCAACATGCTAAATTAGGACTTTTTTGCCCTTTTTTCCGACTTTGTATGCTATGACGCGACTCTAAAGGTTATAATATGTCGTTTTTAAGAAATTTTTGGGGAATGTCAAAATTCGACATTTTCGCCATACTATAGTATGCGATTTTTGGCCATTTTTTCAACATGCTAAATTCTGACTTTTTTGGCCTTTTTTCCGACTTTGTATGCTATGACGCGACTCTAAAGGTTATAAGATGCCCTTTTCAGACATTTTTGGGGAATGTCAAAATTTGACTTTTTTCGCCATACTATAGTATGCGATTTTTGGCCATTTTTCACCATGCTATATTATGACTTTTTTGGCCTTCTTTTCGAATTTGTGTGCTATGACATGACTCTAAAGGCTATAAGATGTTGTTTCCTGCCATTTTTGGGGGGCACATCAAAATTTGACATTTTTTCCCATACTATAGTATGTGATTTTATGCCATTTTTCAACATGCTAAATTCTGACTTTTTGGCCTTTTCTCTTACTTTGTATGCTATGAAGTGACTCTAAAGGCTATAAGATGTTGTTTTAAGTCATTCTGGGGGCATATCAAAATTTGACATTTTTTCCCATACTATATGCCATTTTTCAACATGCTAAATTCTGACTTTTTTGGCCTTTTTTCTGACTTTGTATGCTATGACGCGACTCTAAAGGTTATAATATGTCATTTTAAGAAATTTTTGGGGAATGTCAAAATTCGACATTTTTCGCCATACTATAGTATGCGATTTTTGGCCATTTTTCAACATGCTAAATTCTGACTTTTTTGGCCGTTTTTCCAACTTTGTATGCTATGACGTGACTCTAAAGGTTGTAATATGTCATTTTAAGAAATTTTTGGGGAATGTCAAAATTTGACATTTTTCGCCATACTATAGTATGCGATTTTTGGCCATTTTTCAACATGCTAAATTAGGACTTTTTTGGTCTTCTTTTCGAATTTGTATGCTATGACGCGACTCTAAAGGCTATAAGATGTCGTTTTCAGACATTTTTGGGGAATGTCAAAATTCGACATTTTTCGCCATACTATAGTATGCGATTTTTGGCCATTTTTCAACATGCTAAATTCTGACTTTTTGGCCTTTTCTCTTTCTTTGTATGCTATGAAGCGACTCTAAAGGCTATAAGATGTTGTTTTTCAGTCATTCTGGGGGCATATCAAAAATTTGACTTTTTTCGCCATACTATAGTATGCGATTTTTGGCCATTTTTTCAGCTTGCTAAATTATGACCTTTTGGCCTTCTTTTCGAATTTGTATGCTATGACGCGACACTACAGGCTATAAGATGTCGTTTTCAGACATTTTTGGTGCATTTTTGGTGGGCCTTTTTTCGACTTTGTATGATATGAAGTGACTCCAAAGGCTATAATAAGTTGTTTTCAGCCAGTGGGGGAATGTCAAAATTTGACATTTTTCGCCATACTATAGTGTGTCACTTTTTGCCATTTTTTCAACATGCTTAATTCTGACTTCTTTGGTGTTTTCTTCCACTTTGTATGTTATGAAGCAACTCTAAAGGCTATAATATGTTGTTTTCAGTCATTCCGGGGACATATCCAAATTTGCCATTTTTTGCCATATGCGATTTTTGGCCATTTTGCAACATGATAATTCTGACTTTTTTGGCCTTCTTTTCGAATTTGTATGCTATGACGCGACTCTAAAGGCTATAATATGTCAGTTTCAGACATTTTTGGGGAATGTCAAAATTCGACATTTTCGCCATACTATAGTATGCGATTTTTTGCCATTTTTCAACATGCTAAATTATGACTTTTTTGGTCTTCTTTTTTAATTTGTATGCTATGACGCGACTCTAAAGGCTATAAGATGTCCTTTTCAGACATTTTTGGGGAATGTCAAAATTCAGCATTTTTCGCCTTACTATAGTATGCGATTTTTGGGCATTTTTTCAACTTGCTAAATTATGACTTTTTTGGCCTTCTTTTCGAATTTGTATGCTATGACGCAACTCTAAAGGCTATAATATGTCATTTTAAGAAATTTTTCGAGCATATCAAAATTTGACAATTTTCACCATACCATAGTACGCGATTTTTGGCCGTTTTTTCAACATGCTAATTTATGACTTTTTTGGCCTTTTTTTCCACTTTGTATGCTATGACGCGACTCTACATTCTATAATATGTCATTTTAAGAAATTTTTAGAGCATGTTAAAAAATTGACAATTTTTGCCATACTATAGTATGTGATTTTTGTCAAAATTTACTGTTCACGACATACTATACTATGGAGTTTCTGTCCATTTTTTCGACATGCTAAATTATGATTGGTCTTTTTTGGCCTTTTTTTCCACATTGTATACTGTGACGTGTATCTACAACCTATCATATGTCGTTTTCAGCCATTTTTATGACATTTCAAAATGTGACTTTTTTTGACATAATTTGCAATGATGTTTTTTGCCATTTTTTCAACATGCTAAATTTTGAACTTTGGACTTTTTTTTGCCTTTTTTCCACAATGTTTACGATGATATCTCTCTACAAACTATAATATACATTATAGTACAATATAACATGTAAAAATTTGACATTTTTGACACAGTATACTATGGCGTTTTTTGCCATTTTTTCCACGTTAAATCACAACCTTTTTGGCCTTGTTTTTTCCACATTGTGGAAATGACGCGTCTCTACAAGCTTTAATGTGTTGTTTTCAGCTTTTTTTATGACATGTCAAAATTTTAAAATTTTTGGGCATACCATACTATGGCGTTTTCGGTCATTTTTGACATGCTATATAATGATGTATTTGGCCGTTTTTGGCCTTTTACCCACATAGTATACTATGATGCGTTTCTAAAAGCTATAATATACCATTTTCAACCATTTTTATGACGTCAAAATTAGCTGTTTCCGACATACTATATAATGGCATTTTTTTCCATTTTTTCGACATGCTAAATTAGGATGGTTTGGGTCTTTTTTTCCGCTTTGTATACTATGACTAATCTCTAAAAGCTATAATTTGTCATTTTCAGCCATTCAAGTAATGTAAAAAGCAAACTTAGATTTGTACTTAAACAGTATTTGAGTAAATGTTAAAATGAGTTCAGCTCTGGTCAGCAGAGGGATGCACAGTAAGTGAAATTACAGTATTAGGATCATTAGACTGTGTAAAGTATTATCCTTTTACCGCTGACATTTAATAATCCAGTCAATATAATTCCACTAAAACCCCCACTAAATTTGATTAAATGACATTTTTTAATGCTTTTTTAAAAAAAATGTTCCTCAAATATAAAAACTTATTTTTCCTTGTGTTGGGCAACAACATGTGGCTTGTGAAAGCGAGATGTTTTTCTCTTATCTTGGTATGAGTTTGCTGGACCACTTGTAAAATTTACAAGTTTTAATTTACAGTTAAAAAATAAGAAATCATTGGTGAATCCCAAAAATCACTGGGTACTAACAAAATAAGAACAAATCCTGGATACGAGTAAAAATAAGACAAAATTTGTTCATATATAGTTTCTTGCATGTGGCCCAATGTGTCCTTATCTATATGTATTGTGCAAGTATGACACATTAACTTATAACACTTATGACATTACAGCAAGCAAAATATAAAATTATTCATGTTCTTCTTCTTAACTTAACTTAACTGCAGTAGTAATATCAAAGCAAGCGACTTATACACTGATTTAGACATTTATACACCGCTGAGTGTATTTCACTGGTGTATGTGACTGCGAGCTGCGACTTGGTGCTGTTTGTCAGGAGCAGATTTAATGATATGGCGGCCCCGGCCAAACGCCATGCATCTTGATTTTACACCCTTCCTCTTACTGGGAACACTTACGCTGGCAGTGGTTAAGAAAAATAACCTATTAATTAATTATTAACTATTAATAGTAAAACTCTTAATACTGCAGAGTAAAGGTCCTGTATTAAAATAAAAAAAATAAAAACTAGCATTATCAGCACAATATACTTACATGTACTTAGCATCTGTTTAAATTGGAGCTTTCAGTTTTATATAATGCTGCATGGTTTAATGAATTAAAATATCTCTTATTTTAATTCTTGTATTTTTTCAATAAAATCTGAATTTCAGTAGCCTAACATGTCACTGTCAGGTAACTGTAACACTGTAACAATAGCCATACAATGTTTTTCCTCTGAAGTGGAAGTACAAATAATAGTAAGCCATATACTGTTGAGTTGCTGTTTGCTGTCTGTTTTTTACATTATTTTTGGGTACAAAGAAGAAGAATAGCAACATGATTGATTTACATGATGATGTTTTGGGGCCAGGTATATTGCTTAGGACTCAAAATAGCACAGTTAAAAGTGTGAAGTATGAGTAGATTTCAAGACAGTTGCTTGCAGCAATGAGGCAGGGCAAGCAACTGGCCCATTCTGCATGCTGTGAATGGGCACTGTATTAGTAACCTCATAAAATACCTATACTGCACTTGACATAATTTGTTACCTGTGGGTAATTACTGTCACCTTCTCCTGTGTTAAACCATACAAATGTTACAGCACACTCAATATTTTAACCCCCCACAGTGAAATATGAAGTAAATGCATTCTTTTTATAGATACTCTGGCATGAACACTGGTTTCCCACACATCCCATAATGTGTAGGTGGCAGATAAGAGTTTTGTTGCTTAGCAACACTAAAGTTTGGTAGCAGTTGAGAATGTAGTCTGAGGTTTATATGAGGTAAAGATGGGCGGGCACACTGTGCATTAGGGCTTTTTAGATGTGTTATATTACAACTTAGCGGTGTCAAAGTGATGCATGCTCCAAACATTCACACACAAATTCAACTGTGCCAGATAATTGTGGGAAAGAGATCAGCTATGAGGAAAGGATTGTTTAACCGTTGAACTGTTTTTTTTATTAAGTGAATTTATTTAAATTCAGATCAACTTGACACGTAGAAAAGTTCTGTTCATCTATGAGCTTCCCACGCCAATAGAGGGCAGTAGTGCACTTATTTTGCCGTATGACATGACTTCTCCAGACTGTTCAAATATCAGATTTCCTCTTTGTTTATTAACAACTGATCACACATACACCAATTATTCCACTGAATAACATAACACATGTTATATTAGAAAAAACATTTGGCACTGTGCCCACCTGGACCTTTTTAAAAATGAAATTTTTTGAGATTTTTGTCAATTTTTCCTCATCAGTTCTGTCCGTCCTTCTGGAAGTACTGTTAACTCAGGAGGTATTTAGGATATTTAAAGAGATTTGCCATGTATAAATAAATAAAATCTAAGACCAATATGGCCACCAATACTGCTGCTCAACTGGCACTGCTTTTGGGATGATGCCTACCATTCATTTCTATAAATAGAGATATTGTTGAAGTGCCTTGAAGGAAGAATGCGCACACACACGCACGCGCGCGCACACACACACACACACACACACACACACACACACACACACACACACACACACACACACACAAACACACACACACACACACACAAACACACACACAAATCCACCAATATTACAGTCCAAACAGATGGAACTGGTCCTATGAATCGTCTGTTTGGCCAGCGCTGTTGCACATGAATTTGGCTGCCAGCGATCCGTATGTCAGAGTCTTTGCCTCGGGCTGAACTTTGTCTGTGTGCCTTCTCCCTGTGAACACGGACAGCAGAGCTCATTAGGTGGACCCCGCTGCCAGGGCTGCAGACATCAGCAGTCGGTAAAATTCAGGGTCACTGCCAGCAGATTCATACCGTTGCTGCTGGCTAATCAATGCACCATACTCAATACTAATGGGTCAGCACGCAACATGCTGTATCGTGATGAGAGCTGATTAAAACGCTGATCAAACACTTACCAGGGATCTTATCCATTGCAATAAAATTGCGATCCTGTTGCTTGATTTTTGGCCTGTTTCGGGCTATCAGGAAAACTCCCAGGAAAGACAGGAGACAGCTAGAAAAGAGTTTCAGGGATACCACTTTCTTAGTAAATACATTTCAATAAGCTGCAAATCCTTATAGCCTTCATATCTCAGATACTTTTAATCCAAAAAAGCATTTTAAGAATAATTTCAAATTCAGCTAGCCAAGAGCTTCATGAACCCTTGTTTAAAAAATTTAAAATTTTTGTCAATTTACTCTGTAAACAAAAACATGCATTAAAAGAGTATTTAAACTTGTATGTGTCACAAAGCAAGACCTTCTAGATAGATTTCTTTTTTTTTCTTTTTATCATCAGACATTCGCTTCTATTCCATGAGGTGCCGAAAAGACTTTTATTTACCTTATTGTGGCATTATTTCATAAAAAAGAACAGAAAAAACAGTTTTTCATCAGATTTAGAGGTCCTCATCTCTGGAATTCATATTCCTTAAGCATTTTAAAAACTCATTAAAAACATACTTTATCTAAATAGAATTGAATTTGCTACATGTTTTTCTCTATTTGATGTTAATTTGGTTGAATTTTTTTTACTCGTCTTTTATTCTGCTTTTTGATCTGCTTTTAATGACTTGATTTGAAGTGGAGGACTTTGTTCAAGCCCTTTGGGTGTAAGATTTTACTTTGTGTGAATAAACTAAACTAAACTCAACTAAACTAAACTACATACTGCTGTGTTGTTGCATACTTACCCAAAAAGAAACATGAAGATGTTTAGTAAAGCCAAGCCTTCGAATTCCTGGTAAAATACTATCCCTGCAAAATGGGAAAGCACATTAAAATGCATTTCACATCCAATAGAATAACAGAACACATCATCTCAAGTGCTTTGTTTGTGCAACACAGCCCTGCAAATCCTGAGCACACACTACGATGGGATGATGAAAGGAAAGAGTTTAATTATTAACTGAAGAGAATCATTCTTGCAGATGAGTAGCAACACAGAAAATGTTCAGGATCACTAATAAACCCTCAGAGTATTCAATAAAAAACGATTTACTCTGCTGAGCGGTGTCGCTTTTCCTGTGCCTACTTCACTGTCTACACGTCTGCTGCTGCAAACACTTTCAGGTTGGGACCAAAACAACAATATTCCTCAATGTGGAACTAAACTAACCTTAAAGGAGGAGTCCAGTCCCTGATGTTCTTGCACTGCCAGATATAATACATCAGTAATTTGTTGCTCAGTGCCGTCAATTGTGGGTTATATGTGTAGGTGGGGAGAGTGACAGTAATACCAAGAGCAATATCAGAGCTGGAGATTCTCAGAAAAGG
Source organism: Plectropomus leopardus (assembly GCF_008729295.1). Lineage (NCBI taxonomy): Eukaryota > Metazoa > Chordata > Actinopteri > Perciformes > Serranidae > Plectropomus > Plectropomus leopardus. The sequence goes on along the minus strand of NC_056469.1, from coordinate 6,277,472 downwards.
TGAGAGGAACTCAAATCTCCGCACGCCTTGTGGCTCTCCCTCATTCATCTATGATGGATGTCTCCCTGCGTGATTATGGGACATCAGCGCAACACAGGGGAAAGAAGCCCTTTTGTGTAAGAGACAGACAAAATCTGATGTTTATTTTTGATGTTTTGGACCGCTGGAACATTTGCTGCTATTACACTCCTCTGTAGCTGCGCTGGAAATAGCTAGAGATGACGTCATGCTGGGCAATTTATCCACTAGAAGAATAACAAACAACATAATTGGTTTAGTAACGTCAGGTCTATTGTCAAAGATGTTTTAAATCATGATAAAGTGTTTCAGGGTGTATTTTTCCCTCAAGACAAAAACACCTTTTCTTGATTTTTTTTTTTACATTGAACAAAGAACACTATAAGTGACAGGATAATAAGGACCTGACCTGACTGAATACACAGGCTATAAATACTGTGGGGCTTTTGCTGAACAAGGGCTCCTAAGTGGTTCACATACACAGGAGTGAATCATCATCTTGACTGTGTATTATGCTCCGCTGTGTTGTGTCATGAATCGATTTCAGCTGCTGCAGTGAGTTTTGGAGCACAGCTTCATCAGTAAGAGTGTTGACTGTGAGCTGGCATGAAACATTATCCTCAATACTTGTCTTGAAGAATAAGTGTTTCTTGTAGCCAACAAATACTATCAAAGATCAAAACCAACAATGTTGAAGTCTCACAAGACTTTCTGACCTTCCCACCTTGTTTGTGGCATTCAGCCCACTAGTTATTAATGAAGACATTTAATGGAAATAGCAATGAACTTTGATAAAAGGAAAAATATGAATGTGGTTTAAAGGACAGCAAATTTTCGAAATATTGAATTTATATTCATTTACCACTCTAAACTTTGCACTACATTTGTTAAAAGGAGTGCTGCAAGGATGACATTTATTCTCCTCTGGTTTTTCAAAACAAAAAGCCAAGATTTTGGATTATTGCAGAAACAATTGAAAATAAAAAAAAAACAAAAAACAATTGCAAGTAGTAAAAAGATAATGTTGGGCTATAATTAAACCACACCATGGTCCCATAACTCTAACATGGCCAGCGTTCAGCAAGGCTGTGGCGGCGTGATGACATTCTGTAGTCCATTTAGCAACCTGACAGCAGCTGTCTCTTTTAAGACACATAAAGGCTTCAGATTTAAACAGTGGGCTATTTATGTATTTTACCATGACATATTTTATGTCGTGGAGCAAAATATGAAAATCTCTGAACTTCACGCTAACCAAAGACCTTATTTCAGGCATCTAACTTAAAACCTGTTCAAAAAATCCCATTGACTTCGGGAAGAGGGAACCAGAGGTGCAAAAAAGCGACATGATTTTTGCATTTTAGGACTTATTCCTGCACCTCTCAATTGCATACTTGCCTATAGCTAAATTTTAGCATGTTCAGGTGACCAGATAAAAAGACTAAGTAATGCTGGCAATTAAGTGGAGAAAATTCATTTTAAATAAGTGATTACATATTCCTCTCAACAGAACATGAAATGTATTAAAAAATAAATCTAAAATTGCCAACTCATGACTAATTCCATTTTTAACCTTGCTGGGTGCGTGGCTCTAGGAATGGCAATGCCTGTTGGTCAGTCCACCATTTGGGTCCAGATTATGTCCAGATTATCCAGATGTAATCAGCTTTAATTTATGACTAAATATGAAAAAACAAAAAAACAAAATTCTAATCTGTCCTATCTGTACTTTGTAATTAGTTTGAATTTGCAAATGTAAGCATGCTAAACAAAGATGGTGAACATTATACTCGCTAATAAGCATGTTTGCATTTAGCTCAGACCATCATTGTGCCCAATCTAATCAAGGCCACTATGTTTATAAAGAAGCGATGCTCAACTTATGGCCTGCAGGGCCAAATTTGGCCCATGTTTGGGTGTCGGGTGGCCTGCAGACGATTTTGTAATTCACAATGAAAATGAAACGATCCACTCTGGGATTTTCTTTTCTTTTTTGTCCTTGAATAAGGTACTAAAGCACAAAAATACCTCAAATAGAGCTTGTTTATCAAAAATAAAAGGTGCAAGTGGAGGACCTCTGGACTCTGCAACAGAGGTTTGGGCTAAGCCCTGGATGTCCTCAAATCCTAGAAACTCCTGTGGCATTTTGAAAAAATGGCTCCTAGGTAGGAAAAGTTGAATACCCCTGTAGCTGGCTCTTATTTGTTACAAAAAAAAAACTCAGTAATTTCCTAAAACAGCTGGACTGTAATTATAAGCAAACACTACTCTGCATGAATCAATTATGCCTGTGTTGGGGGCAATTTTTTTAACTGCAGATACATTTTTTTAAATTTTATTTTGACACCAGGACAACATATGTGGGACTGACTCACAATAACTACAGTTTCTCATGTGACCTGTTTGGACAACAACAATACCAGTTATGGTCTTTTCATGGGATCTGCATATGATAAGAAACTTGTCCTATCACTTTATCAGAAATATAGGGCACTGAGTAAAAAACCAACAGAGAGTAACAGCTTTATGGTTTGCATACCTGCAAGAATGGCACTTGCGGTGAAAAACACAAAATTGATGGGAACCACCTCTGTGGCGTCAAACATTTTCATTGCCTGATTGAGAAATCTGCGGAGAGAGGAGAAGATGCTGTGAATATAATGACCTTGGTGACCGTGACACTATGTAGCGGCCAATTCATCCATCATAATAGTGTAGGTGTGCTGCAGGTACAATGTCATCATGCCCAATATATTATTTTCCTAAATTAATACAGGAAAAGAAGAATCAAAATTGCCTGTGGCAAACATGAGGGATTCAAACGATAAAAAAGAGGCAGAGAGGCTGAGAGAAAAAAAAGTAAGGTACACAGAAGAATAGAAAGAAAACCTTGACTTACTTGATCTGGAAGGCGCAGGAGGCGATCATGACGACAAGCATGACGTAGAAGATGGGGTAGATGAGCTGCAGCTGGCCCTTTATTGTCTCTGTGATCATTCCTGATACAGCTTTGACTGAGATGACTGTCAAAGAAGCTGCAGTGGCACAAAATACAACACATCACATCAGCATTTAGTTGTACAACTTGTAAAGATAAAAGACTTCCCCACTGGTTCATGCAGATTTAGATAAGATAATAGTGAGTTTTACTGTTTATTCTCTTCTGTCGTGATCTACTAAACTGAAATGATAGCAGAGCATGGGTTCATTTTTCGGTAGCCAGGCAACAAAGCAACCTGTGACTACCCAAAATGCTTTAATCCATAACCTTTGAACTCATTCAGACAGCTTCCATTTGTCCATACCGAGCAGGGCCACCAGCAGCATCACAATGATGATGTGCTTCACATTCCTCCTCTTGTACAGATAGAGCAGGATGCAAAAGACGACGACCTCTATGAACTGTCGAGAGAGCGTGAGAGAGAAAGAGAGAGCAAACAAATAATTAATTCACATTCAATTTTACTCAAACTTTGTACAGAAAATGAAAATCTGTACTTTTGGCCATCTTATCTATAAAACAAAGAGCTGTGTGCAGGCAGCGAGTGGCGTGCTTTAATTGTAACAAATGACCGTGGCAGAAAAATGAAATGAATTGCTGGTCCTTAATGAGGAGAGCCCAGGGCAATAGCATTTAGCTGTTCAAGGACCTCTGATACAACGGCACACAGCTCTAATGCATGGTGAAGGAGCAAGGAGTACAAAAGTAAAATTGAGGGGAAAAAGCTGACCTTTAAATGTTTCATAAAACCTTGTGTCTCCATGAATATGTTAAAAAGAGGGCTTATTTCAAGATTTCATTAGCCTTTTTGGAAATGGATTTAGAAAGACCAAGGTCATTTGCATACCATTTAACACTACACACACTGTGAATGACACCAGCATGGTTTAATAGTCCAAATCCTGCCAGATGGAATAATTTAGCAATATTGTGACCTCTGGAAATAATGAGAAGACAGCGATAGATATTTTATTTCCTTCTGATTAATTACCACCTACAGTTCACCACATACTGTTGGAGGTTGTTCCTCCACAGGCTGATGAGTATTCACAATGCGCTGCCAGAAATGGAAAACAGTGTACCCTTTTACACACCATCAATCACTACAGCCAGAGGCAGCAACACTATCTCAATTTGAAAACATCTGTCCATCCTTCTGTTTCTTCCTAATATCTGCTTAAACATTTTGCTTTGTTTTTTGTCCAATAGCTGCTTTTTTTGTTTCTGTGTGTGTAAACATCAATTCAGCAAGGCAGATTAGATTCAACAGTGGAATGTGGAATATGGTTGAGAAAAACACTGTGCCCTGAATAATGATGGCACTGCTACCCAGGGCACACATTCGCTGTTTTTACTATTGGCTAGCACCCCTGATGAGCTGCTAGCTGTTATCCTTTTGGATTCATCTCTGCCTGATTTGATGGATGATGTGCAGATAATCGCTTATTCCACAAACAGTAGAGGGAACATAAAGGATTTGGAGTGAGTTTTTGGTGAGATAATATTTGAGTGTTTCAAGTTCCTGATGGACAAAATAACAAGTTGCACCAACACTTTTCTGAAGACAAATTGATTATGAGCTTCATAGAAAGATTTTTTTCAGGGGTGATTTTGTATATATGTTGGTTTATAGAAGTAAACACAGTACAAAATGAACTAGAATGACCACCTCATGGCTCTATGCCTCCACAAACCAGTCAAGGTGCATTTTACATCCATGTCTGTCCAGACTTATATGTCATTAGACAATAATTCAAATACACATGTTGCCGCAAAGAAGACACAAATTCTAAAACATGGATGCTTGAAATTCAGTCACAAGTACACTTTGAATTCTTGAGTCACGGATACCAGACCACTGCCTTTGACCACCAAAATCTGATCAGTTCATGGTGAGTCAAAGTGGACATTTGTGCCAAATATAAAACATTTCTGTAAGGCCTTCTTGAGATATCGCACTCAGAGAAAGAAATGGACATGAGGCCATAGTGACCTACAATTTTTTGTCCACAAAAGTCTAATAAATTGAATAATTGAATGAGACACACACAAGGTCACAGTGACCTTTGATCAACAAACTCTAATCCATTTATCATGTGTCCAATTGGACATTTGTGCCAAATTTAAAAAATTTCCCTTAAGGCTTTTCTGAGATATCATGTTCACGAGAATGGGATATTTGTATGCTTTTAATGTCTTTGGGTCGTCTGTTTATATGCACATACAATCCAAAAACATAATGCCTTTGGCCACGGATGTATGCCAAGGCATAAAAATACCACCATATGGGTATCAGAAATGCAACAGACAACAGATCCTCAGTGGTGTTTAAGACTTCTTCTTTTAGTTTTCTGAACACTAAATCAAAGGTGTCACACTTTCTAGCACAAAATAGTGCTTCTCTGAACTCCACTCTTGAATTACATAAAACACTGTATTTCTACAAAAAAGTTTAACCTGCAAAGTGTAAAAGTGTAAAAGCTCCCTCTCTGCTGCTATCCCAAGAGACCCGGCATCAGTGGAAAAGCAGCAGGATATGACCTTCTACTGCAGAAATCTTCCTTTAAAAACATCTGAGGTGTTTACAACAAAGACAAGTGTTAACATTTGGAGCTAACATTTACATTGTCGTGATGAGTACATTTTGAGAAAAACACCTTGTTTCAGCTCTGTGCCAGATTCGTCACTATGGTAACAACTATGTTTGTGCCATCGCCGCCTGAGGGGAAATTGGAGCAGGAGAGCATATGGGTGCACTTGCTGACCAGTATTTCTTTTAATACTAAGTACAAAAACATAGGCAATCTTAGTTTTAATGGACTCACTCCCTACCTCACAAATTCCATGAAACATGACAGCTACACAGAGAACTGAGCTCATCCATATAAGCCACAATAACAAAAAGAACAGGAGATCTGCATGGCTGCAAAGATGAATCACATCATTCTCTGAAATTAGGTTCAACTGTACTTCAATTCTTTGAGAGAGGATTAATAAAAATCCAATAGTTTAATTAACCCCTAGGAGTAGTCCTCTTCCTCCTCTCCACAGGGAGGTCAAAGTTTGGGGTGAGCTCACTAACAGCAGCACAGGAGGTACTATGTATACACTGACATGTTTAAAGACATTTCCAGTAGCGTGCTGCTTCAAGTATTAAAGACCGACTCAAACATACAACATTATCACCAAGGAAACAAGAACATGCACACACATATATATATTTCTGCACTTGTGCCGTTGAGGTTTTAAGGGTGACATACTAGGTAAAGCAGGAAGTGCCAGCTGACGGCATAGTACTGGACCAGATGGGCTGTGATGTGTGTGGAAGTGTGGGGGGCAAAGGTCACCAGGACATACGTTCCTGTTATTGCCAGGGTGCCACCTGTGGAAGAAAGAGAGTAGAGAGTGATGAGATTGTAGTGAAATGGTTTTGTCTCTGACTCATATGTGATTGCTTTTGCCGCATCAGGGCCCCTCGGCTTTGGAACGACGTGCCCAAGAGATAAGGCTGGCAGAATCAGTGACATCTTTGAAATAAAACCCATTTTTATAGACTTGTGATGTCGTCTGTTTTAATTAATCTATTTTAGAGTGTCACAAGGAAACATACACACATAAATGCAATTTTTTTTTTTTTTTTTAGAAATAAACTGTTTCTTTTTTGAAATACAAATGTAGTGTATTTTTTTTATTGTGACACATTTTGTTATTGGTGATATCACTATATATTTTATATCTAGTAGACATTATGCACAATAGGTATAAACAACAATTTTTTTTCTTATAAACCATAATGAAAAACATACCCACATATCTTGCCAGCCTCCTTCAGTTCAGAGTGTATTGTGCCTCCACATGCAGTCTTTGTTTAGAAATTCTGAGTTAATAATAAACATTAACCTTCAAAAGCCAGCTTGAAGTTACAAAGGACTGACCTTCAGAATCCTCTTTGGCTTGGCAAACTCAGTTTACCTTATTGAAACACTACCATGAGTTGACTGCGCCATCTTTAGTGTTTTTTTCTCATTCATCTTCTAACATCAATTGGTGGTTTGTATTACTCTTTGCAAATGGGCACTGTTGAAAAACAGAGTTTGTCCTAAATGTTTTCCCCACTATAAATAAAGCATTCCTACAATTAAATGTTTCCAAAATGTGTCTGATAATGTTGCTCAGCAATTACAACACAATAGCGAAACTGGCAAAAATTGCTGATGATTTAACTAAACAGTATGCAGGGCTGTCTGGTGCTGATATAAATGGTCCAATCTAGCAGTTATAATAACTGTCATTGTGACGACCATCAGGACCATGCCATTTAGCAGCAGACTCTATAAATTGTTATGACAAACAATAGCTTTTCATAAAACAATATAATAGGACAGGGCTGTTGAACAAATTGTGCATTTTATTTCCTCTCACAAACACAACTGCTAATAGACTTTTTTAACCAGCGAAAATGTTTGATTTCTATCTCAGTAAATGTGAAATGTTTCCTCTGTCACAGGATTTTTCTGTTACACTGAGATAATCTGTGAAGTCACTGTGATATATCTGAAATCTAAAATGTTACTCCTCAAATCTCAGCAGCAATCTGAGAGGATCCCAACTGAGTGTTTGCTTACCAACAATGTCGGAGGCACGCACCGTCTCCTTGAGGAAGACCACAGATATGACAGCGCTGGCTAGGGAGTGAAAATATATTCCTGTTAGTTTAAAAAGCCATAAAACATGCCACAGCTACCATTCAGTCTACCAGAATATAATCTAAAATCAGACACGGTTTTATTTCATTTAAAGGGGAACTCTACCTAAATTTAGAATTCCAATATGCAATTTCCATGGCCAAGGAAGGTTCAATCAATATTTTTGAAAATGAGCTACTTTCTTTCAAAGCCAGAAACCAGAGTAGTAAGTTGTCAGACCTGATTTCATCAGAAACAGTCTGGAGATGATCCACAGACAATACAGGGCTCCCACCACTTTCATTTATTTGTGGCGGGCTGCCACGATTGAATATCTACTGCCACGAATAGATTTTCTAGTTTTGGAGCTGGATTAGAAGCTGTGTTGAAATATACCATTCTGTTATATATATAGCACCACACTGTGGGAATGCACAACGTACTTTTATCAGAGATGGAGCAGCAGAACACCAGGCACAATAAAAGTGAAACTTATCCATTCATTGTGCTGGGTCTAAAATTTCACTTCTTCTGTGAAATGATGACTCTCGTCTGTGCTGCTTCACTGACCCAACGCAAAAAACAGGAGTTTTGCTGACATCATCCCGGCGTCAGCTACCACCACATATAGATTCTAATTCTAATTTGAGCTGCATTTTGAAAACAACCAGCTCCCTGGGGGTTATTGCAATAACATAATGATCAATACTTGACAATAAAAACATAATTGGTGTTCAGCCATTTATTGTAGCCTCATTTTCTGGATTGATTTATTTTTTCATGCAACAAGTCAGTTTAATCATAGGCAGGGCCAGACACTTGACTCAATATTGACTCGATAAAAATATCAATTATATCAGTAGCGTTGCAAACAGGCTGGCTATAGACATGTGCTGTACACTGTTATTGGATATGAAGTAATTCGATTTTACTGTACAGCATGCACTGTGACAACATCACTGTAATTTCTCGCATATTGTGTACGCACACTTTATAAACAAGCACTCAGTCATGCATGTGTATACACAGTGAGACTATACTGTGTGAATGCAAGTCTACATGAACACATAAACTTGACATGTTTATATTGATCAGCCTGATGTAATCTTTCAGCTTGCTCAGATAAATGGAACTCATTAGGACTTCATAACGCTGGCATCAAATTACAGCAAGATGGTATCCCATGCCACATTTTTCATGAACTCATTCATCAATATCATTGTCAAAAATGGTGACGCAGAAAAGCAATCAGTTTCACATGAGCTAAGTCTCAGATTAGTCTTCTTAATGTTTCCACTGGATACGCAACGAACCGAGGGTGACGGATAAACATACAGCATGTGGCTGTCACAGAGACAGATAGCGAGAAAGGCAGATATGCATGCAGACACACAGACATGCCAATAAACAGGCACATACTCAGATGGATGGCCACACAGGCAGACTAACTGCCTGAGACAGAAAAGCAAACTAGAAGACAAACAGACAGCGGACAGACTGACAGGGCGGAAAAAAAAGATATGCAAGTGACAGCAGCCTGTCAGGGAGGAGGTCAGTTTACATAACACACTGTGACTGCCATGTTGGAGGCCCTTAACACTTGACAGCACTACTGAGTACCTAATTTTACAGCCTTTTCTGTCGTTATGTTGTTATATATTCCACCCATACTTCAACAGAGCCAGCTGTGTTTGCTGGGAGATTTTGGGCACGACTGCAGTGAGTGACTGCCAGCCAGCCAGACGGGGGTGCAGGTGATGGCGCGCAGACAGAGACAGACTAAACTGAATGGAAAAATTGCTGGAAAATACTGGAAAACAGAAAGACAGGCAGTTTGAGTTTGTGTACAGGCTCTGCCACCATCATAAGGAGATTAGCTAGGAGAGGATAAACAGCTCAATATGTCAGACACACACAGCGTGTCATGCATAGGATTACTGAGGTGGCGTGGCATGACAGACAGGTTCTTCACATCAATGTTAAACATTTGACTGTAGAGCACAATTTAAGTTGTATTGGGAAACACTTTCAACTGAGTGTCAATTTTAGGCAGTGGTGGCCATGAAAAACTTTACTATAAACAATTCAAGTTGAATTAAAGGTCACATATTATGCTCATTTTCAAGTTCATACTTGTATTTGGCATTTCTATTAGAGCAAAGGTATATAATTGTATGTTCAAACAAACAAACATTTTCTCATACTGTCTGCCTGAATTTGCCTGTATCCACCTTTTGTCTGAAATGCTCTATTTTAGCACCTAACCCTTTAAGCCCCCTCACAAAAAAGCCCAGTCTGCTCTGAATGGTCAGTTTTTAAAGGTCTTCCACATGTGCACGTCTCTGCACCATAGACTGTATAAAAATTATGGACAACATGACAGCTCCCCCAAAAAATTAAACCAAAACATCGATCACCCCCCCCGGTGGCTGGCTATAGTAGTGACATCACAACTTCGCAGAGGTCCTGACAGCTCATTCAAAGGCTCAGTTTCTGAATATGGGCTTTGCGCATGTCTGTGTGAATTGAACATTTTGATACTTTCAAAGTATTTACACCTACATCTGTTTTATTATAAAAACAAAAGACATGCAAATGTGAGTTTTTACAATATAGGACCTTTAAAGCAAAATTTCATTTCAAATGCTCAGTGGCTGTAACTGTAAACATGGTGATAGAGTGTCTTTCAGAGGAGAAGTGTGAGACAAGGCCAGGATGTGTACGACGCCACAGGGGCATTACTGCCAAATTGAAAGTTTATAAAGACTCTTGTTGGTATTCTGATGTAACAGTCAGTTGTTAAATATTTCATACTGCGAGCATGTTCACATTCACATTTAGGACTCCTTCTTTGCCTCTGGGACCAGCTGGATCTAACAAGTAACCATAGCAACTCGGTACAAAGTGAGATTCACACGGCTTGATAAAATGAGAAATGTGGTAACCTCTGGGGTACGCAGTTCTGTCACTGCTCCTGTGTATTTACGGAGGTGTGTGTGTGCATCAGATCAACACTGTCCCTCTACACTCTCTCTCTCAGATGTGCAGTAATGGGAACCTCCCCATGGGAAAACACACCATGTCAAACATTCTCTCACCACATGGATCTGACATGAACGGATGAAAGCACAAAAGCTGAACTGTCATCTCCCAAAGCTCAAATATAAGAACTGTTGCAACATATTCTATGTTCACAATGTCACAAATGACAAAAACAGTGAGATTCGAAAGCTCTCTTGTCCTGTGAAAACACGAGCATTAAGACCAACTGTCAAAAAATTCTAAACAATAGAAAAATATTATATTATAGATGTTGAACTGCAGAGTTTTGAAATGTAATATAAGATAAATTAAAATCCAAACAGTTCGTTCACAGCCTGAATAATAACAGAAACTTTGTGAAATATGACCATGGTCATGGGGGGATTACAAGACTATGAGCCCCTGGGCACAGATATACAAAAGGCCCCACCACGAAGGAGCAAGGCGCACACACTTTGTAGTTATTTTCAATCTTTCTTTGTTGTTTTGTCTCCCTTTTTAGCCATTTTGTGTCTCTTTGAAACAATTTTGTGTCTCTTTGAAACAATTTTGTGTCTTTTTGTTTCTCTTTGATATTATTTTGTGTCTTTTGGACATTTTGTGTCTCTTCAGGGAAATTTTGTTTCTTCTATTGCAATTTTATGTCCCTTGTGTCTTTAAAATGATATTGTGTCTATTTTATCATTTAGTGTCTATTTGTGGTAATTTTGGCTCATTGTGTGTCATTGTTTTGTGTTTCTTTGTAGTCATTTGGTGTCCTTTTGTTTTGTGTCCTTTTATGGTCTATTTGTGTCTCTTTTTGATTGTTTGAGTCTCTCCCTGGTTGATATGTCCTAATTTTAGTGACATTTTGCAGGTGAAGTCAAGGAGGGCCACCCTGATACTTTGGGCCCCTGGCGGTAGACCCATTTAGCAATTCATCCATGACCATAGTGTAATGGGATTTTTTTTTTTCATAATTTTCATATTAACATTCTTCAATTAAAGCTACACATGTATTTAAATCAATATAAACAGCCTGCTTCAGACAGTGACAATAACACATCTTAGTCAATGACACAGTGCTGCAGGTCTGACTTCTTTGAGCAAAGCTGATGTAGCGTGTGAATCAGGTTTCTGTTTATTCACACCATGCCAGCCTCCCTCCTCTTCTGCATGTGATGACACAGTATCTGATGGAGAACGCTGACGGTCCGCTCCATACAACACATTTGGGATGATGCTGTCATTCCAAATAGAGGCCGCTGGGCTCTGTGGATGGAGACAGTAGTAATTGCTCTCCGTGGAGCGTCCGTGTGCCAGTGTGACACGCAGGGATAGATGGGTGACAGCAACATCATCAGCTCTCCCTCTCCCGTCCCTTTCCTCCTCTGCCTCTGCTTTCCACTCATATCTCTGCCATCTTGTCTCATTTCATTCCTATCCTTACTCTCTGCTTTCCTTTTTACCTCACAATCTTCTCCTCTCAGCATCCAACCTCCTTTCTCCTCTTTTCCATCCACCCAACCACTTGCCTCCCTCTTGTTTACTCACCCAAGGCCTCCCACTGTCTGCCACCCCCCCTCTGAGCCTTCAAACAGCTCTTGGAAAACAGGCACAACAGCGCTGCAGGAGGTGTTATGTGTGTGTGTTAGCTGGAGAAGCATCTCTGGTCGGAAAAATCCGCTAGACCCAAATGTTTTTACACACCACTACTTCAGTTATGCACACATTTGTGTGTGTGTTTGCTCATTTACGTACAGTATGAGTCAGCGCAAGGTGAGGATGGAGTCACGGTGGCAGCAGCAACCTGCACATTTTCCCCCTCAGCTCCACTTGTTAGCGCTGAGGACGACAGGCCGTGTCACAGCTGCAGACATCTTCCTCTTCTTCCCTTCCTTTAACCTCTTCATCTTTGGCTTCGTGAATTCTTCAAGATGCTGCTTCAAGACACACTTCAGCTGCATATTATTCATGCCCGCTTCAATGCAACACTTGCACGTGCCTCACAATTTTTGTGTTTTTTATGGGGATAATAATGATAGTAAAATGGAAATCAGGACAGTAATTGTTAATACCTGTGGCTTTAAAGACAGTCCTCATGTCAGCCTCATACAGTGACAGCACTGAGAGGTTACTGCTCCCTGAAGCGAGTACGGCGCCATGCAGAAATATAATGAACAAGAGGCCTGCTTAACATGATTTGTGGTTTCGTTCAGTGTTTTATTTAAACCATTCATCCACTTGTGAGGCGTGACTATAGGAAAATCGTTTGAAGCGTCGTGGTAATAGCTGTCATTTATATCCATGACTCACCACCACCTCCAGCGCGGTGAGTGATCGGTGGCGGGAGGCAAGAAGTGAACCTGTTCAATATTTAACCTGTGTTTAGAGTGTTTGCACTGAGCAGCTGCTAGCTGTAGCAACCGGGCAGGCTTTGTTTTGATTGGCTAATGAATCCGGCTTAGTTCATGACAGCTTCAGTTCACACTGTGGGCTGTAAAAATGATCATTCCTGGAGTGGGCTGTTGGATTTATAATGTCACAAGTAATTGCACTTCCTGAATCAGCCATAAATTTTTTAAGGGTCCTGGGTCTAGTGCTCGATATAAACCAGGAATTGGGAAAAATAAACACGCACCTACACACTGGGCTGCTGTCTGAGGCTGTAAAGCAACAGTTGGAAGTTTCTTTTTGAAGGCAGGCTCCTGTGTGTGAGAGACTGCGCTGAACGAGGTGAAGGCCTATCTGCCCCATCAGCGCAGGTAGACGTGTAGGCACAATACACAGGATGGAAATAGCACTACTACTGTAAACACATAACTATCATTAATGCAGTTCATTTTCATGTCCTGTTATCTGAATAAGGTGCTTTTTAAATTTGTTTTGACCATATCTATTAACAAGGAGATGCACTAATATGAAAAAATATGTAAGAGTATAAGAGTAGAGGGACAGCAAAAAGGACAGAGACAATATTGCAGTTTCTATAATCTGGTTTTCAGCATTCAATGCTGTTATCATAATGCAAACATTTTCAGCTCAATAGAAGCTTTTAGCCCACTGCTCAGGAAAGGCTTACTTTGCTGAGCTATTTGCTGGTAAATGCATCAAAAGTTGTATGATGTCCTAATATTTACTTTGATCAGTTATGTCAATGTTTTGTTGGATAGTTTCCATTGATCAATGGTTACCAACCTGGGAGTGGGGACTCAGACAGGAGGTTGTTTGATAAAGACGAGGTGCTTTGAGCCAATCAGAGACAGAGTAAGGTAAAGAAGGAAAGTATGTATATCTTAAGATACTCCTGTGACCTCTGCTTTGCTGAACTTGTAAATTACTGAAAAGTTCAACATCTAACAGTCAAGATGAAATGAAAATGCCACAATGACATGGAGAGAACATGCAACACACAGAAGGGCCCCAGTTTTCTGGCTGGTTTTCATTCATAATTCATCTCTCTCTCATACTTCTTGCGATCCAACACTCCATATCACACTTAGTAAGTCTAATCCTTCCAATTTTTTGCGGTCCAAACAAAGATTTGATTTAAATCCCTTTTGTAACTTTACACCAATAAAATATTCCCTTTCACCGGGGATCGTTACAATACAGTGGCTAAAGATGCTCTACCTTCTAATTCATTGGAACAATGGCCTCTCAAAAATATTTGCATAAAACTGCTAAACTAAATCTCTACTTGGTCAATCTGGCTGAAATATTCAGCTACTGGCAACTACTGTTTTAGATGTCAAAACATTTTAGATGTCATTTAGACATTTACATTTACATGGGACATTTAGATGTCCCAAAAACATTGGGAACCACTGCCATAAATGAATGCATTTTTCATAAATTGTGTCCAACTCTATTCCAGATATCCAGAAGTCCAATTCCACAGGATGTTTCACAGCATCAGTCAGTTGTTAAACTTAGTGTTAGTTGCCTATATAATCAGTATTAAAGCCAGTGTTTGTGAAGTGACTTGTGATATTAAGTGGATAAATATGAAGTCTTTTTACAGTCCCATATTGTTATAAACTTGACCTCTTTGATTACATTCTTCCTAATTTTTGACAGAGATGTTTGGGATGTTCTCCAATGTTTTCCAGTAAATGGTAAATGGATCCATATCATATGGATATTTTTGAAAAAGTGTAGTATTTGCGCTATACTATTACTCCCATTCTGTATTCTTAGTACATTAAAGACGCATTTCAAATGTCACAGCCAAAAGTACCTGTCAGATGTTCAGCACATAATGTAGGCGCTTGGCATAAAAAGGACTGTTTATGACAAGATCCGGAAAAAAAGAGCAGTCTGCACATGGCAGCGCTTTCTGTTGCTCCCAGAGGAAGCAACCTTTCCTGCTGCCTTCATGCATGGATAATGTATGAGGAAGAAAAAAGGTCACCCTTACCTATGACAGACACACAGCCTAGCGGGGCTATGAGTGATGCTGGGGCAAAGCCGTAGGCAGCAAAGTTACCCAGCTCCCCGATGCCCATGAGAACCACACCGCACCACCACATCACAGACGTGTAGTAAGGCTTGGAGCCCCGCTGAGACTGACGGACGTGGGCATATTTCTGTCAGGAAGAGTTGGGAACAGGAGCCAAATATATTACCTTTGAAAAAACAGGTGTCATTTGAGAGATAAAACAGCATTACAGAGGCAGCTGCACACCTCTAAACACACCATAACACCCACTGCTGATTAGCATTTCATCTAAGAAGAGACATGACACCAATTAAGCAAATCAATGAGGTGGGAAGCTGTACAAGGCAAACACAAATGCATACTTCATAATCATTAACAATTCTATCTTTGGAAACTTACACTACCTAATAAATAACTGTTATCAGCCCTTTCCAGCACCTTTTCACATTTAGTTGAAGCTGTCATGTTCGTTAATAGTTTTTATTATCTAAATCATGCAATGGGGAAAAAACACTGATTACTGAAGACATGTTCTGTTTTTATACAGCAGCCTCGAAGACTGGTAGAGGCTAAAGAGGTTGTATGCTTATAGAGAATTTATTAAAAAACTCTCTAAATGACTTTGGATGATTACTACAGTGCATACAGTATGCAACTCAAAAACCAGGGTCCAAAATTAGCCGTTGCTAATGCCAAATGCAGGAAAATACTTGGCAGTGGCTGGTAAAATCGTCAGTCGTCACTTTGGTGGACGGAGATAATACACAACAGAGAGTTAGTAAGGTCGCTGTATGATGGATTGAGCTACACATGTAAAAATCTTGCTGTAGAATCATATTTGTTTTGACTAACAGTGAAGTTCACTGATTGTAATCAAACAGTATTAAGAAATGTGCTAACTTACATGTATGCCCATATGTTGTTCTATCAATTTCAAAGAATCATCAATTTAATCTAAAAGAATAGCTCAAGTAGCGAGTGTGAGGCTGTGTGAGAAAGAGAGACAGTGGATCAGCTCGTGGATCATTTTTTTTTGTTGACCCAGGCAAAATATTCTCTGTATGAACTGAATTGTGTTGATAGTATATTTCATGCATTCATACATGTGTGTGCATGTGTACAGCACAACACCCCCAAAATAGGGCTCCTGAAATCCATGGTGTAACTTGAACACTGAAATTTACCACAGATGTTAAACCTTTTTGTGTAAATACATCGATCAATGACTGACACCTTTCATAACATTTCAGAAATGATCTAAATGTTATTACTTGATGTAGTTTTTTAGATTTTAAAAGTGGTAAACAAAATTTTAGAGTGGCAGACAAAAACTAGAATCACTGCCACGCAGTTGTATGCCTCCACAAACCAGTCAAGTTACACTTGCAGTTTATATCCATAACTGTGAAAACACTGTTGCTGCAAACACATCTATGCCCCCGGCAGCAGAGAAGATCAATACAATCAGCACAGTTTAAAGGAGGATTCCCAAGATTCCCAAATGTCTCCCCTTCTATCCTGATTTATGACGTTAAATGATGGTTAGAAAAGTGTTTTTGCATAACAATATGATGTCATAGTGAAGTTAGCCTTTGGCTGTAAGATGTTATCACGTCATCACTTTAGCCTATTAAACATTTGTGTAAAATTCTATCATAATTATTGACCCCCAAAATCTAATCAGTGTTGAGTCCAAGTGGACCCTTAAGAAGTTCTCTTGAGATGTTCCTGAAATATTGTGTTTGCAAGAAAGGGATGGATGAATGGAGAGACAACCATAAAATATAATCCGGCCAGGGCTATTACTGGTATGGAGGCATTAAAATACCTGCCGGTGGCTGATAGTTAAAAAAAAAAAAAAAGGTCATTTCAGACCCTCTCAAAATAATTGCTTAAACTTCACTTAAAATTGTGCTGATAACACATCAGGGAGCATAATTAGTATTTTAATTAAGTCCAGACACAAAGAGCAAAAACTGTTTGAATACTTAACAGGACAATTGTATTGATAATTACAGTATTAAAATGAAATTGATTTCTGATGTTTAAACATTCACTTCTATTATTTCTAATTCAAATGGGTTTTATTGGCATGAAATACAAAGTCATTTCTGCTGTCTGCCACACAATGCCTGCTGGGAACTTGTCAGCATATCCCACAGTCTAGCAGTGCTTAGAGAGTAGAAAAATGACTCTTTACAGGCATTAAGAGCCTGCTGCGTGCAGTGTGTCTGCTGTACAGCTGGATTCCAGCGTTTCCTACCTGTATGTTGAGTGAAATGCTGATGAGGACATTCCCACATATGGAGATTATGATTCCCACGAGATATGTCTGTGGGAACAAACAGTAAACAGACACAAGATCAGGTGACGCTCTACTTGTCACACAACATCTCCAAACACCCCATAATACTCACTGCAAGTCTTCCATCTTCCATCTCAAGTCACATCTGTCATTTCCATGACAACCTCAGAGTCTGTTGTTCCATTGGTTCCATTATTCAAAGGCATTAGTGTGTGTGCATGTGTGCGTGTGTGTGTGTGTGCGTGTGTGTGTGTGTGTGTGTGTGTGTGTGTGTGTGTGCTCCGGTGGTACAGAGGCTTCCAGGGTTTCATGATATCAAACTTCAAATTCTCACACACTCACATGCAGCGAAAAGCAACAGACACAAAGACAGAAATTTAACTCTCCCACGATATATGACACCTCACATAGGTCTGTATGCAGGTTAGTACACACAAACATCCTGGTTATGAGACATATGTAAGGTTGTGGGAACAGAGCTCCAGAAATGCTGCGTGCATTGTTGGTGGACTTTAATATGGGCAGTTCAAGTGTCACAGCAGCAAATCAACAAGACAGAGTCTACAGCCGCGATAGTGACTCTGTAAAGCTGTACCAGACTGTATGAAAGAAGTGGACATAGACACAGTTATTTCAACAACTGGTTTGTGGGCTGCTGTTTTGAAGTTTGGGTTGGGCATTTTGGCTATTGCCACCAGTTATTATTAAGTCAGAAGTAATAATATATGAATGAGAGGCTAAATTTGTGAGGTTACTTATAGCCACGCCTCTATCATGACTAACAGGTCACTGTGTTGGCAATCAGAAGGTAGCCACACCCTAAAGCCTACCTAGCTTAATCATCTAGCCTATTTTAGTCTAATTAACAAAATAAACATAATGTCGTATTACAAAGATTTAAAACCAGTGGTTCTTGATCGTAAACTTAATAGGAAAATCTTTGCTGATGTAATAAATCAGTTGAGAAGCAGGGTCAATCACCAAAAACGTCTTTGTGCAATCAGTGAAGTTGCCCCCTGAGATGCCCCCTGCTGGCCATTTGAAAGAATGCAGGTTTAGAGGGTTCACATTTATAAAAATTACCTTTGTCATATTTGCTGAAACTGTCAACATGTCCTGACAGCAGTTCATGAGACAGAAACAAAAAAAAAACATGCTCCTTCTCCTTACACTTTTTATGGCATTATATAGATATCCACAGCATCTAAACAAAACAACCAATCAGAGCCAGGAGAAGTCTCTGACACATGTCAAAAACTGCTTGGTGAATTCTCACACATGCTTTAAGGAGCACTAAGAGGAGCCAAAAAAAACATTATTTTTTCACAGATTGTTTAACTCATGTACTACTGTCAGGATATAGTGACAGTTATTACTAATATGAAAAAAGGTATTATTACTATTTCATCAAATTCGCTATTAGGCACTTCTGCATCGGTCTCACGTTTCAGAGGCAGCGGCTGGGTTAGGTCGTATTATATAGTCTACTGGCTGTACTTGGGCATCGCTAAATGATGACTCAGCTTGCTAACATGCTAATAAAGAAAATGCCAAGATGCTCATAGTTGGCAGGTAAAATGTTTATTATATTCACAAGTAGACCATGTTATCATGCTGATATTTCTGAAGTGGCACTAAAAAAGAAGCACAGCTGAGGCTGACGAAAATATCGGTAGTTTTGCAGGTATTTGATCATAAACCAAAGTATTAGACGAATTACAATTTTGACCTGGTGAAAATGCTATATGGAAAGGTAATGGATGAGAAAATTCAGAAGGGATTTATCTTTTGGAGAACTTAAACGTCTATATAGTCTTTTGGCAATCCATCCAATAGCTCTTACAATATTTAAGTCTGGACCAAAGTGGTGTATTGACTTACCGACACTGCTATCCCTAGAGCCACGCCACCAGCTTGGCTAAAAAGCATGTAAAGCTCTTGAGAAATATTGCCCCCCCAGAACAGCCTTGTATACTGAGATTCTTTGGCAATGTGGCCATATCTTTTTGTAGCCAACTCCCTGCAGGAATGCATAACTGGCACTTCAGTGATGGAAGGAGAAACAGGATCCATTCGCTTTAAATGTTTCAAGAATCCGCTCAGCTACTTTCCCCCATATGCTTGGAGGAATTATTGCCAAGAGGAAATTTAATTTTAGGTCATAAACATACCGGTGGCTGTGGGCGGACAAAGTTTACAAAGAAATGAAAGCGCGCAGTGGGGGTGGAATGTAAATGATGAAAACCTAAAGAAAGAAACTCAATCACTGCGGTAGAAGCGGCCAAGCACATCCAAGTATTTATCCCTTGAAAGAGCATTATGAGAGAGATGGGGGTAGAGAGAAAAGAGAGGAGGGAGATACAATAATAGGAATTAAAAGCAAAGGATGCAAGGCAAAGGGGCTGAAAAATGAGAGGGAGGGAGAAAGGTATGGTAAAAAATGGGAGGAGAGCAGCACTAGATTAGAAAAAATAGAGGAGAGAGAGTAAATGCTCAGGTTCAGTGGCCCATACTGTGAGATAAGACGGGCAGTGGGTTATTGTCTGTAATGTCCATCTGATACTGCTGACAATGAGATAACAGCACTGTGGTCAAAGGCTAGCAGAATGAATGGAGTGCAAATTAATTCCTCCAGTCTCCAAACACAACAACTGATCACTATCACGCAATCCAGAGGTCGTCTAGCGCTCTGTCAGAGCACATTATTAAACAAACTTTGTGGAAAATATAAAATATCTCTTCACACTACTGAGGGGATGGAGCTGTCATTTTAGCTTACTCTTAAAATCATTAACCATAGACCAAAACCCACTCTCTGAACAAGGAAAACAGCCGTAACCCTCTGCTCTCTCTGTCAGCCTCTGACACTGCAGTGAAGCATACAAAGGACCGCAAGACAAAATGATGAATCTTCCACGGAACACAATTTCATAACCTTTCTTTTAATGAGATCATACTCTAGACTTACAAATTGCAAAAGTCTTTTTGGTCCTAGTGGCAAGATCTCAAAATAGTTAAGCATCTGGAATAGTATCAAAATTTACAAAGATGAGCCCAAAAAGTCGAGTGCCAGATACACCAAAAGAGAGAAACACAAATCTACAACCACCTTGGCAAGTCATTAGGAAACTGTATGTTAAAGTTTTGTTGTATTGCTAAGTCTTCTTTTTTATAGCTGTTGTAGTTAATGTAACTGTGACCTGCATGCTAACAAAGTGGCTACTTGTCACATTGTTTTAGATGTAATGACTAAAAACCATGGATTTATTAACAGACCTGGATACTTCATTGTTGCTCAGTGGCGCATGCAGTCAAGAAAGCTCTGTTTTCTGCAGTATGAAAATACCCAGGTGATCAATGCTGCTTCTACGTCATTGGGCCCATAAAGCGAGAGACTTCTGCCAGTGGAGCCAGCTACTTCTGGTTTAGCATTTCACTAACATGGATGGGGATAAAATGATTTAATCTTGCAGCTTTTTCAGACTTTCAAAATGGTATTGGAATAAATAGATCTTGTTAGGGGGATGAGTCATTTTGTGGAGGCTGTTATGCTCAAAAAATGTATCCAATGATTTACAGACCCCTCTTTCCCAATTTAGGTAAACTTTTTGGCCAATATGAAAACTGGCATTAAAGCCCTTTGCACCTCCTGGGGGCCTGCTCAAAACTGATGTTTCAATAAACACCTTCAAAGATTGGATTCATTGAGAATATTTATTCAGGGCAGCCCTATAAAACAAAAAGTGACGTATTTTATCCATCATTACATAAACCCCAAAGGGTTACCCAATATTCTAGTGTCCATTTTTGTCCAGCAAAATGCTACGACAATGACCGAGTCCCAGATCTCAGTTTGGAGTTTAATTAGGGTCTCATTTGCAGTCTTCTGTCTAAGCTTCTAAACACGACAGGAATACACTACCTCATTAGCCTGTGGCTGAATGTTTGGTTAATGTAACACACTCACGTCTATTGCCATGGGATCTGTAGTCTGTGCACCAAAAGAAAAGAAAGACAAAAGTCCCCACATCATTCAAAGGAAAGGGTAGAAGTGAAGAAATGAGGAAACATGTACCTACAGCCCATTTTCAATTAGTTTTGACCTCTCTGATCATCACACAACATAATTCCACCCAACATCCCACTTTAAAATAAAACCTCTTGGGTTGTACCTTCTTTACTGCATAACACACCTCATCATTTCTTATTTCACAATCTGTTTCTATCCTCCTCATCCTCTGCTCCATTCAACCTTGACACAAAGTCTGATGAGTCCACTGACCTGAAACAGCGAGGATGATACCACACCACAGGCAAACAGGTTTTTGACTCCAGTGTGTGTTTATCTATCTATATGTGTGATGCTTGCAGAGGTAAACAGGATTTAGGAGGGGGAGGTGGGGAGCAGATGGGCGACTCGCTGATGAGATTCCTCTGGGGCTGATATCACATCAAGGTAAAGAGTGTGTGTTTGTGTGCGGGGGGGTGTGCGATGATAGCCTCCTTCCTCAAATGTTGAAGGAGACAGACAGACAGAGAGAGAGTGTGTGGTGGGCTGTCATTACTGTAAGAAATGACGACTAACGGCTCTGTGGTAATTCACGATCAGACAGAAGGTGTCATCCATCGGGCCAGCTGTGCTCAGTTCACTAAACCAAGATCAATAACCTTATCAAGCCTTACAGGACAGAGTGTAAGTGGCCCGCTGCTTTGCAGTTACTGAGCCCACAAGGAGGCTGCTGGTTAATGCTGAGAGGGGCCAGGGGGCAGAATGACTTTGTGTTTGTGAGAGAGAGAAACAGTGTGTTAAGAGTACAAGGTAGTGGATGTACAGCCTGAGGATAGTTTATTCCACAGACTTCACACGGGAGTGAAGTGTATTCAATCTATTTACCGTATATTATCCTTTGTTTGTCGTTTAGCTTTTGATGGGAGAGAGAGTGCATGCATTTGCAGTAAGGGTGGTCACAGCAGGAACACAAGCATGTCACCAAGACAGCTTGAGCCTAAAATGCTCCACCCACTGCGGGAGGAAAATCCACATGAGAGAGTGTGAGAGAGGGGAAGATAAACAGAGAGAGTTTTCCTGTTGCAGGAAATCAAACAAAGCAGTAAAGGCAGGCGAGGCCGGCACGTTGGGAGTGCCACTGGCTTGTGGCTTACTTAGCAAACATTACACACTTTACCTGAGGAAAGCGAGAGGCTACACAACACTAAGCTCCCTGTGTTGCACTTTAATAGTGTGTTAACTACTTGGATTTGATGTTTTGCAGAACTTAACATTTTTTTTTTTGCTATTAAGCTTTACCTTTCAGAAGCTGCATGGTAAAGAATTTAAGATAACGCTGCTTGCTCTATGCAATGCTGGAAAATAACTAATTTACTGTACTTGAATTGTACTGAATTACGGCCTCAGCAAACTGGTCAAGTTGCAAGATCTACACAATCACAGCTTGAAGGTGGGCACTCAACATTAGTGTCACCTACTCAGTATCTGACCAAACACTTCTGTTCCTGGGTTATGACATTGCGTAATGGCCAGAAAATTGTTTTTGTAGAACATTATGATGAATAATGACGTGGATGTCATCACTTCATTATTTTATCCTGTTAGACATTTGAATGAAATTTAGTCAAAATGAGCATGTACATTCTTGAGTTATGACTAAAAAGGTTGTGAGGTCACAGCGACCTATGACCACCAAATTCTTATCAGTTTATTGACGGTAGACATATGTACGTCGTAGCCTGCAACTCAGGAGGGAATGCCTTTGTACAGTCTGCATACATCAAACTTGACGTCGTACGCGAAATTATTAATATCCATGTCAAAACTTACAAGATTGCAAAAATCTTACAGTCTTCAGGAAGTTTGAAAAGATCACTTACACCCTTAGACAACAGAAAGCCAGTGGTGAAAAATATTGGATGAAATGGAATTGTTACTCTCAGGAAATATAATCAGTTTAGTGCCCTTTAAAAAAAATAAAGTCCTCTTTATTTAACTGTGCCTGTGTGCTAATTCTGCATTATGAGTACTAATCTTAATTATCTTCTTAACTCCAGCTTACTTTTACTTAAGTAAAATTTGAATGCAGGAATTTTACATGCAGTTGAGTATTTTCCAATTACATTATATCTACTTTTACTTAAGTGAAGTATCTGAACACTTCTACCATCGCTGCATCTGTATTTGGAGAGTTAGCCAGTAGTTTTTAGGTGGACTTCTCTTTTACTGCTCCAGTTTGTACGTTTGATGAAGTCTCCTGTAATTGCAGGGTTGTTCCTGGCCAGGTATCATGAAAAGCTAATTATACTCCAGCTTTCTTTCAGCTTTGTCAAAATGTAATTAATTTGTGACAAAGTGGGATTTGATTGCACAAAATGTCACTGGAGAACAATTGACACCAAAGAACTGACAGCTTAACTGGCAAACAACACAGCACACAATACCAGACTCTGAGCAGCCTGCTGCGAGTCTTAACAAGAAACGGCAAAATTACTGTGAGAATCAGAGAAGGTAATTGTGTTCTTTAACCTGATACTGACACAGATTGTGAGGAAACCAGGCAACGGATCAAATAAAAGACCTCAGTGTGCTTTTACTCAGCGCTTTAAAATTCACAATGACACAAACTCAAACAGGAGTCTGACAGCAGTGGGCCAGCGAGTTTGAATATCACAATCAAGATACACTAAAGTCAGCAAAAACTCAGAGAACCGCATAAGCACATTTATCATCAAGGCACAATCAAAAACGTGTCAGATTTCATCCACTGAAGTTTTTCTGTTTATTTTAACTGTTCCTCTGTATCTTTTAAATCTAATCACAGTCAGTGTAAATTCTATTAAATAAATGTCAGAAATAAAGTCAATTTGAGTGTCTAGTAATTTTAAAGTTTTTTTCACCCTCAAGGTATAAACTTAATGTAAGTAATGCACAAGTGAGAATAGTGTTTGCTGTATTATAGGACTGGACTGAGAATGAGACTCTGAATAAAACATGCACACATTACGCTTGCATAGTTCATGTTTTACCTTATTTGTATTCCTACTGTAACCTTAATCCTGCACCCACATTCACCCTGGTGAGGACATTCATCATCCATACTACACGCAACTCTGGTGACAAGCAATTTTTCACAAGTGTGTTCTTGCATAGAGCAAACTGTAATCACTGGATCAGAACACCAAACTTTGTGCCCATTTGCAAAGCATACAGCTGCTCAAAAGTGCATTATGTAAGATATAATTTCAGTTTAAAACATCAAAAAATTAACTAACCCTATCAACTGAGTGTTAAGAAGTAACACTTTTGACGTTATGTCCAACATACTGATGTATTGTAATGCAGAGACATCCACAGTTAAGCAGCCAGAGACAGGCCAGGGACGGGCCAGGGACGGGCCAGGGACGGGCCAGGGACAGGCCAGGGACGGGCCAGGGACAGGCCAGGGACGGGCCACCCCCTCTGTAATAACACATCCTGGCCTGAGAGGCGATTGTGAGTCACTGTAGCATCTAGTGTGCCACAAAAGTTAAGCCAGCTGGATCAATGGATACTAGGGGTCGACAGATATTGGTTTTTCAGGGCTAATACCAATACCGATTATTATTATTCACTGAGACTACAATAAAAAAGTTACAATGAGAAATGAAAATCTTTCCATCAATATTTAGAATTTGTAATATAACAAACTCCAACACAAACTTTGTTAAAATGCCAAATGTTTAATCAAAACTGAAACTTTCAACATCATATACAGAATTTTCCCAGTATCTTTTTGTATAAAGTCAAGCGAAAAATAACAATATGAATGAATACAGAAAAATAACTTCCTAACGCTTTACAAAGTAAAAGTTCCTCCCATGCTGACACTTTGTTTGCACTTTTTAATCAATAAATTTCATCAGCGATCATTAAAAACACAACGCAGATACAAAATGCCAAATATTGGCCCCAATAATCGGTCAGGCTGATAATCTGTCAGCCTCTAATGGATACACTGTAGAAGTTACAGTCTAAGTTAATTTGCCAGTTAGTGTGTAAGAAACACAGTGATGGCCGAATTTCCAGGAAAGCGACCATTATCCTCATCACAAGCAGCTCAAGAAAAGAAGCAATGTAAGAAGAAGCAAAACTAGCGTAAATATTAGTGTGGCTTTCTAACACTGGAGACAGCTCTTGGAAAGTAAAAAGATGCAGTTTGATACTGCTAAGTAACATCTAACATTGACTATTTACTAAAACATATCTTTAGCTAATCTTTAACTAATGACAACACAAACTGTAGGCTTACAGTTCACCATAAAATTTTCAAATGGTATGATGTGATGTGGTGTGACTGTTTCACCTACAATGACAATAAAGGCATCTATCTATCTATCTATCTATCTATCTATCTATCTATCTATCTATCTATCTATCTATCTAACTATCAGCCTTATTTTGATTGACTCTATTCTTGCTCTGCTGTCAGTTATGAGTTAGCTTTATTAAGACTGTAAATTGCAGTTGTATGGACCCAGTAGTAGACTGGTATTTAAAGATTGAAATATGGCCCCCTATGGACTGGACTGGGTGGCTGGAACTTAAATACTGCACCTTTAAGTTTTTTGGCTCTCCTGTCTGAATCTACACCAAAGCTAAAGCAACCAAAGCTAAATGGGCCTTAAAGCTGATTGAGGGACGGACAGCACTGATCCTCCTCCTCCTCCTCGCCACCACCCTGACCTAAAGACAGACAGATAGACAGCATGGTCCTTTGTGTCCACTGACAATGGGGATCTGTCCCACCCTAGGATGGGCTGATCTCTGGATGAAGCCCGTCAGTTTCTACTCAGAGACGGCTGCTACAGACAAAGCAGAGGTTCGAAGAAGGATGTAGACATTAATCTTGGCAACCTTACTTATTAGGTCAGTTTTAAGGTTAGATTATTATTACTATTAAAATATGCAAATTATGGGCCTGTCAGCAGATTTAAGTGATAAGAACATGCTTCCAAAAATCCTCAATGGCTCACTCCTTGCCAATTTTACTTTAAACTACTGACCAAATAAAGGCTGTAAGGGGACTCTGATCAAGGTCAAATGATTACTTTCAAGGGAAACTTTTAATATGTAATGTACATCCAATAATACACGTACAAGATGAATACAATTTTGCTTTTCTAAGAACCTTCCCAATAATAAGGCTGCGAAGAGAAACAGTGTTATTAGAATAAAAAGGATTTATTGCCCTAGGACAAAGAATGTAGTCAGTAAATTATAAAGGAAATTGCCTATTACATTTTTATATACTGTATCTTGTGTACAAGATATTCTATTTGGATTGATAATGGCATAATTAGCACTATCGGGGGGGTCAGCAGAGATATTCACATTAATCCTCTGGAGACCGTGAATATCCAAGGTCAAGTACATAGAGCAACTTTGAAAAAATGACCTGCTCTGGATCAAAGTGATGGACAGAGAGACTGACTGAATAACTGTCATGTGTGGTACCAGGACAAAGAAGAAATATTAACTACTTACACTGATGTAGGCACATGAGTTGTAGAGTAATGTCTGCCAAACGGTTATCTTTAGGAAAACTGCCAAGTAGCACAGTTGCTCTTGAAGCAAAGTCTGCACAGGTTTAACCCCTCAGACTGATACACAGTCCCAGGGGTTGTAAATATAGACAGTGCAGATGCAGTGGGGCCTGCAAGGGTCTGTTTAGAGCACAGGCCCTCCAGCAATGTGTTGGGCAGAGAAAGAGCCCTTGCGAGTGATTGAGATTGCCATCTGAGCTGTGTTCAACGTTTGAAAACACTCAAATCAAGGTTATTATATTTAACTAAAAACTAACAAAATAAAATAAAAATATGCAGGAAATGCCTTTAGTTTTAGTCTTTATCAGTTTGGCGAAAACTGTCAACACAGTAAGCATTGGGAGGCTGTGGTGCTTATGTTTGTTGAGACTGGGATGTCTACATGACATGAGTCAACTGCCTTCTCAAAATACTGTGTTTGTATTGTAATGCCTATTCTGAAATTCTTAAATCTAGTTTCAGTATTCATTTCAGTTAGTTGTTTTTTAAAAAATGAAATTGGTTAAACTGGTAAAAAAAAAAAAAAATTACTAAAAACAAAATGGTATCTTCATTCTTTTGTCACATTATGCAATGGCATGCTTACATAAACTATGAAAAACCACAAATAAACTATTAAAAAACCTATTCAATTAAATGAAGCATTTCTTTCTTCTGTTATTTTTTCATATGCAGATATGCAATGATGATTGCTGGGTAATACGTATGTTGATGTTTTTGACTTGATCAAGAGAGACGAGATGTTACTTTAGCCATGCCTTTTAAACATAAAAGCAGCAGTAAAAAAGATGCCTAATGGTGTGTGCCTCATAACTAGAAGCTTGGTGCACTAGGGCCCCTCACAGTAGCGTGCACAGGGGCCTATTGTAACTACCTTACACCACTGCACATACCAAACTGAAATTATAAACCACTGAGCTTGTAGCAGAGATGTTCCAACTATTAAACATGCATCACCAGAGGCAGTTATCTCTTGGGGACGGATGACTTTTCATCCCATAACGGGTGAGTCAACCAATGGGACAACATTAGTGTGCTTGAACGTGAACATTTTCAGTCCATCAGTGGAAACAATGTTCAGCTCTGGGAGGCAGTTAAAGTGCGAGACAGGCAGATATTGTCCCTTGGATGTTGGGATGTTCTCTGGGATGGTGGGTAGCTGGGACCATTAGCCAGCTGCTCAGGACTCTTTACAGTAGATCTATTCTCTCACAACCCACCCATGGGCCATTACTCATTACACACACGCCTCTCACTCCTCCTCTGTCTGTCTCTCTCTTTCTCTCTCTGCCCCTCATTGGTAATGTCACACAGAGGAGACATGGCAGAAAGAAAGAAACACACTGACAGGGGAAGATGAGCATGAGGAGAATGCGTGTCTCCCTGAGAGTAGGAGTGCAGAGGATGGACACACACATAGGACATTAGCATACACACAGTGGAAAAGACAGACATTACATTACCATACACACACACAACACACACACACACACACACACACACACAGAGATGTGCGCAAACTCAACTCAATGCACAGTCAGACAGTCCACTTCAAAGTTAAAAGTTCAAAAGAAAAAGAAAAGACCTTTCAACACAATGACTTAATCATGGTCACTTTAGAAAATAGTTGTGACAGGTGCCAACACCGATAGATCTCTGCGCCGTCTGGCTCCCTCATCCACACTGAGTGCTCATTAACCAAAAAGCTTTGGAGGCTGAGGTTATATTCTGACTTCCAAGATTTTTTTTTTCAGCCTAACTTAATCTTCTCTAACATTAGTGTGACTTCCTGCTCCAAATTTAAGTCAGGGAGGAAGTTCCTGCAAGTCCAAAAAAAAGGATTAGGTCAAAACTTTCCTTGTTTTCTCCTCCCACCCAGCTCTGACTTTTTGCAGTGAAGCTGAACAGCTGAAACAGGTTCAGCATGATTTATATCATGTCGTGGTGAGCAAAGTAAATACGTGATATCTAATGCTGGCTTTAGCCAATGACAATTTGCATTATCTTTTTCATTTTAATATTTTTAGAAAGCATCATGTTCTTAAACTTGTGGCTTTAAAAATGTCTTTAAATGGCATAAATAAATAAATATAAATATGGGCGAATATTTACATATATCTTCTTGTATAATTTCACATCATAAATTTGACATACCCTGGTGTGGAAAATGTCTCAAATTAACTGTCTGAACAAAGAAGTGAATTGGGTTTAAAAAACATGGGGGAAAAAGGCAGTGACCAATGATCCACAAACTGCAAGATTTTAGTAAAAGGAGACGAAGACAATGACCTGAAAAGTCGTTTTAAAAAAGGGGGGGGGGGGGGGGGGGGGGTTAAGAAAATTCTGAAAAAACTACGGCTAAATATTTCGAAAAATAGGCTATATGTATAACTACATTAATTATATATTGAAATTATGTTACAGAAAAAAATGTACATATATTTGTTATTTTCTGCACTTATTGCGGGTCATTTTTTTTGTTCAGGTTTCAAAGGTTTAACCTACTCCACAATCTCTGAAATATTCAACTGTTGTTCTGATACAACTGTCTCACATCGCACCATTTTATGCTCCACTGCGTGTAAACTTCGTCTTCTCAACAGTTTGGAAGTGAAACAAACTTACCTGCAGTGGATTTTCCAGGATCTCAGCACGGTGAGCCTGAGCGGAGGTCACATTCAGAGCCTCGCTTGAATTCGCCATGTTTTCCTTATTGTTTAATAAGGAAATAATATTCTTGTGGATCCAAACTCCCTCTCACTTCACATTTTTTGTCCGCTGTTTATCACCTCATCCCGTCCCATGCATCCCACGTCGCCTGAGTGCAAAGAGGGAAAGTTCCTCATTGTTTAGAGGCGGATCAGGAGTTGGTGCTGACTTTAAGGACGATCGGAAAAAAAAAAATTGAGTTGTAAATACATCAGAGAGTCTGTTTTTAATCATTAAAATGCCTGTCAAATTAGTTGATTTTGGTGGTGGATCATAACCAAGATACTAAATATCAGTAGCATGTCAGATGAAAAAAACTCTCTCAACTGCTACAACACTGAAACCGCTAGCCCCACTTTGTGTTTTATATAAATTGGCGATTACTCTGATTTACGACTATCACGAGGTGCACATGAAGGCAGCATATGGGAACAGGTGCGCTTCCTGTTGCACATGTAAAAATAAAGCAGCTGTGATGAATTACTGTAAATCAGGGCCGGAGCCAGATGTTGAAAACATTCGTGGCTCAGCACACACCTGGCTGTCCGGGGTATGGTTATTTTCCCATTAGAGTATATTTGCACTATTTTTTAAAGCATTATGAAATAATAGAGTATTTAAAGATCTGTACATTATGCTGGAAAAACATAATGGCTGCCAAAAATAAAAAAATCCTGTAAATCCCACTCTTTTTTGTATTTGATTGTTTTCCAACTGTCTTTATCATTCTGAAACCATGACACCATAAATGTTAAGGATGACGAATTTTCACACCAGCCACCTAAAAAGAGACAAAAAAGTGTCTGATGCTACTTTTTAGGTGTAAAAGGTGAGGTATTTGGTGTAAAAAGCATACTATTATATAATATGTTATACTTTGCTGGTATAGA
Organism: Plectropomus leopardus; assembly: GCF_008729295.1. Classification (NCBI taxonomy): domain Eukaryota; kingdom Metazoa; phylum Chordata; class Actinopteri; order Perciformes; family Serranidae; genus Plectropomus; species Plectropomus leopardus. Next base: position 6,246,808 of record NC_056469.1, on the reverse strand, counting down.
TTTCACAGAATTAATTTTTAACTCCTTTCCTTAAACAGAGGGTCCACAACCCCTATTGGGTCCTCAGTGTTACTGCAGGGGGGCAACCAAATTATTGTTTGATAATTTAATTGTTTTAATTGTTTTTTCAAAAATGTAATGTCTGAAAATACACATTGACAGGAATGCAGCATATTATTAGCAAAAACAATTTGGCCTATTTATAAAAACAAAACAAAACCCCAGATTCAATCCTGTAAAATTAGTTTAAAAAAATAAATTAAATATTTTTTTTTTTAAAAAGTAAAAAAAAAAAAAAAAAAAAATAAAACACTAGTGCTTATGAATTGAAAATAATTCTGTAACATATTTTTAAATACACAATTATGATTATTATGAACGAAGTTGATAAGAGAATAATAAAAAAAAAAAACAAGGAAAAAAAAGCTGACAAATAACCTGAAAGGAGTGCTTATGAATTGAAAATAATTCTGTAACATATTTTTAAATACACAATTATGATTATTATGAACGAAGTTGATAAGACATTTTTCCCCTACTATTTTTTAAAAAAAGAACATCAAAATCTACATTTGTAAGATTTAAATACATTTGAAAGTCATTTGAACCCAGCATAAGAAAACTACATCAGATGTTTTTGGCGAAAAGCATATTGGGATGAATAACATATTGTTTTCTGAATCACACAAAGTTGAAGGTATTTTAAAAACCTAAAAAGATTTGGGACTCTTGAGAAAAAATCAAGGTATGGAGCCCCAGAAGCCACCACCCCACTTCGCCTCTGCTGTAGTTGAGATGTTGATGCAACATTTGTAGGGACGCCCAAACCTATGCTGGCTTGATTTTGTGCACCAGTGCCCTACTTTGTGTTAAACATGTTGCCACCTGCTGGGCACAACCAGGATGACAGAGAAATCTAGCTGACTCTCCCAGATGGCTTAACAACACATCTGATTTAAAAGAGCTACATGATGTCTCACTTGTTTTTAGGCTGATTATGTTCTCACCTACAGACAACAGGTGTTCCATTGTGTGTGAATCTGCAAATTTATTAGCATCCACTTGTCATCATCGCTTTTGGAGACCTCATCAGCAGCTCAAAGGGAAATGGACCTTCATCACAAACGGTGATCCCCATTCAACCTGGGTCCAGCTGTGGATTTGTTTCGGTCAAAGGGATGAACTGAGATACATTGTTGTGTTGTCTTTTATAGGATCTCACTGATCTGCCTTTCTTTCTGTGAATAGACGAATGATGAATGCTTGTTTGTTCTGGTGTGCTCAACATAAACAACATTATCATGCAGAGATGGGGCTGCTGCTTTCTTTCAAATATGAACAGCCTTTTCTGGAACGCACACACGTGCGCCCACGTGCGTGTGTGCGCGCACACACACACACACACACACACACACACACACACACACACATTGTGTTACTACCATATAACTAAATTTCATGCACCAAAAAAAATAGCATAAGGATCTACATACAAGATGAATTTTAAATTACATTTATACTGTATTCTCACCATTAACCTAATACAGTGATTGATACATTAGCACTAAGAAGGACTTGATCTTCAGGTATAAGTAGATATAATATACATAACAAACCTCTACAAACAAGAATTTCACAAACATCTCATGGATGAAGCCCATGCGGATGGCTAGATTTGAAAACTTAAATTACAGGGGTCAAACTGGGATGTAGATAAAAGATTACAGTAGATGCACGCCTCGCCTATGAAGTATGCAGCTACTGCTAGCTCAACTAATACCACTGAGCTCGCTAACACTGCAGTGCAGAGAACGCCATTCATGTTTGCATTTCGCACTGTCAGCAGTTTTCACTTTTTTTTTCATTTTTTAAATAAAAAAAAAGTAAATCTTTTTTTCCTTTTATCTCCAACTCTCTGCAACACACACAAAAACAATCTACACTGATAAACAGCACTACAGGAAAGAAGAAAATATATATTTTTGATTTTGGGGTGAACTGTCACTTTAAGACTTAAACTTAAAGCCCTGATTCTCAGCAATAATAAACTGTACATAGTTACATTGTTTATTCAGGGTAATAAATTAATGCCAAAAAAAGAGAAACATTCTAGGATAAAATAATATCCTATAGCCATGAACAGATTATGATGCCTTCGGCCCTAATGGATACAGACATTCATTCATTCATTCATTTTCTGTAACCGCTTGTCCTCGCAAGGGTCAAGGGGGCTGGAGCCCATCCCAGCTGTCAACAGGCGGAAGGCGGGGTACACCCTGGACAGGTCGCCAGACTATCACAGGGCCGGATACAGACATGTAGGCTAAAAATCTCCCATCCCTTGGGCATAGGGACATCACATCAAGATCAGTTGTTTTGAGTCACCTTGTGGTCATTTTGAATTCTGACATTATGTATCAGGGAGCTGTGCCACCTTCTTAATTATATTTGGTATGTTTTCCTGTAGTCTTTGCATGCAGGCATGTGAGGCTCAGGGTGTCTGATGATTCAGATACTGCATTATAAAGACCTTGTACATGTTCAGACAAATGTTAAACAGGTTGGACTAAGTTTTACACACACTTTAAGTTTTGGGTACGGCTATGTCCATGCAGGCATCCAAGATCTTCTCTGACGTCAGATCTGTGTCATGTTTAAAATATATTTAACTACCACCAACTGAGGCTCATAAATGTTAATTTTCTCAGTCTTCAAACTGAAGACTGACCAAGAGTACACATTTTTCCACATCAGCTGGCATGTACAATTGCAGTTTATTAAAACCCTGCAGCAGATGGATAACCCTGAGGAGCAACATCACCTCAGATTAAAAAGAAGAAGGTGAAAAGAAAGATCTGCAATGTCTCAATGCTAGAAGTCCTTTCATCCTCACAGAGGAAAGGACACTCAATCAATGCAAGTTGTGAGTGTTCACACGAACCAGGGAATGTGAAGGACACAGTGGGACAACTCTGAGTTCCCAGCAGACTATTGATGAAGCTCGTGCACAGAAATAAATTGCAAATAACCACACAGTGCAGCGCCATTTCCTTGTGTGAGCTGCTTCTGAATTTAGGTCACGCTAATGCTGCTGTTACACGTTATTGCTTAATATCAGAGCTAATTAGTGCTCATCATGTCGAGCACATAGACTTCAGTCAGATGGACATTTGTTAATATGTAATATGTTTAATTACTGGACTGAGGGCACTCTTTCACTCAGAGCTGGAAGTTGGGGAATCAGCTTCTCTAGTTTCCATCACTGTTCATTCTGCTCCTTCTGTCCGGAGTCAGCCAGCTTCCTCTGTAATCAAGGACCATTTGATGTGATTACTGTGGCGTGAAGGGGAAAAGGGGAGACCAGTGAAAGCACATTTTATTTCACGTGCTGGAATAACATGACTAAACAGATTCCCCCCTTTTTTTTTTTTTTAACTATTTCCATAAATCTCTCCAGAGAGTGCTGCTTCATCCATCAGCGCTGGCAGGGATTCAGAGCGAGCTGTGACTGACAGCTTTTGTCATGGAGAGAGGAGCTCTTCCCCCAGAGGTTTTGTCTTCCCTGGCAATGCTTCACATGAATTCCTATTGTTTTCCAGCGAAGGATGAGGTCAGCATATTGTTGATCTTTGACCTCAAATGTCGATACTGAAAGGAAGGAAATAAGAGTGAGGAGCAAAAAAACATAAAAGAGAGGAAAAAGATGGAAAAGAGAGATGCATAAAGGCAGCGAGAGAGTGGGAAAGAAAGCACAAGAAAGGACAGAAAGATAAAGGCAGCTGAGCAAAAGATAGGGAGCAGCAGATTTAGTCGACACAAAAAACTCCTACACAGCCTCACTTGAGCCTGCACCTCGGGCTTTGAAGGAGAGAGAGATAACCACATCCTCTTCCTACTTTTCTCTCGTCTTCTCTGTCTCTCTCTCATTCTCTATTCTGTCCTCTCCATCCACCCGTTATCTACCCCCTCCTCTCTTGCACACACACTCATCAAAAGTCTGAAGAAAATGTCATCTTGACTCTGAGGGGGATTAATCGACTGATTGATTGTCTCCTCTTGACCGTGCGGGTCTGATTATAGAATATGAAAATGAAGGCATGATACTGTTAAAATGATTAAAAACTCTGAAATTGATTGGTCCACTTGGAGCAGTTCCTCATTGGGAAACCTTTCCTGGCTGGCAAGTTTTGGTTCCAAAAACATTCTGAGAATGGAACAATGCAACCAGTGCAGTGTTTTAGTAATATTTTCAGCTTCAAGTTTTCTTTTAGTTCCCAGAACATTCTTCTTAAAGTTTGGCGCACATTCTCTATCAACATGTTAAAAATGTTTTTATTTGGTTAACATATCACATTACATGAACCTCAATAACATATTCTGAATGTTGCTATGAAAATGTTCCTTCCTTTGTCCTCATGTAAAATTGTGGGAATGTTTTAGGAAACATTTTATGATCTGTCATCTCTCAGCATCACCAAAACATCCTCAGAATGTTGCAGGTATAATATGACGCCTTATTAAGCATTCATCGGGACATTATTTGAAATTATAAACATTCTTAAAACTTTGTTTGAAAATGAGATTCAGATGTTTTCTTTGAAACATTATTGCAACACGTACGTAACGTTAGCCAATGTTGTGGGAACATTCCCAACTTGCTCAGTTACTCCATATCCCAAGCTCAACACACCCACTATAAATTGTCTTTGAAATTGTCCTTAAAAAACAAACGCTGGCACCAAAAATCCACTTGAATAAACTCTTTCTGACCCAGCTAATGCATTCTTTGCTTCAAATTCAATATTGTTTTGTTCAAAATTAATTTTACACAGAGAGCAAACACAATATTTTGTTTCCCTTGATTTAAGGTCAGAGCTGGAAATTTGTGTCACAGATCATTTTCATACTGAGGACGTTTTATTTCCTTTATCTACTGTTGAGCTGTCGGGGCTGAGACACAACAATAAAGAGGGCCATTATTTCATGATTAAATTTATATGGGAGGTTCTGAAAAGGTCTCCATCAAAAGATATGAGATGTGAATGAAAGCCTGCCAGAGCGTGCAGAATCTAAATGATGGGGATTTAAAATGCAGGAGGTTTTAGTATGATCAAAAAGCTTCTGAGTGCTGAAACGCTTTTTGCAGCCAAGTGCAAAATCATATCCCATCCTTTAAATTACTGGCTGATCTAATGCACTTGAGTAGAAAAGTCGGAATAATTGAGACCCATTGTTTTTTTGAATGTTCCATTGTTGTTTGCAAAGGTGAAAATAGCTACGTACATTTATTCAAGTACTGATTTCTTTAACACAATTTTAAGGTATTTGAGTGTATACATTTTATGTTACATAAGGCTCCAACTTCACTTCATTTCATTACATTTTATGACATTACATTTATTTGGCAGTTGTTACTAGTTACTTTTAAAGGAAATATTTTACATAAAAACAGCATATGATAAGTGTATGAAATTGTTAATTGTTAAAATGAAACCTGTTGTTTCAAAAGTGTTTGGCTCCTGCCTGCATACAAACAAAACCCCAAAACATCTAGTAACAAAACTGATGTATGATTCAAGTGCATGACTCGGAATGGCAAAAATCAAAGTCCTTACTTTTACAAAAGGGCTCGGTACACATGCAGGCAGTTGGACAGGCAAACAATCGATAAGAGCAAGGCAAAAGACAGGTCAAAAACACAAACCAAAGGATCTAGAAAACAAGGAATACTACAGTAGCACTACAACAAACGCTGGGATGTTTGACACAAGGAACAAAGACAAACTGGCACAGGGCGCAGGAGTACGCAGAGGGAGACAGGGGTAATTGGACACAGCTGAGACATATCAGGGCGGGGCAGGCAATCACACAAGCAGGAAACACGCGAGGGCCGAGGTGGGGACCTGAAAGGAGAGTAACAGGAAATGAATCTAAATAATGAAAACAATTTGTCTTAAAAGCTTGACAAGATAAGACGCTTAGTTGGTGCTCTTTGTAATGCTTCAGATGTCCAAGTGGTTAGCAGTTTCACCAAAGAGAAATTTCTACTTGAAAATTCTCAGATGGTTTAAAAAAAAAAAAAGATTCAGTAACAAAATATTTAATTGAAAAACAAGTAAAAATTTAACAAGTCAAAAATTAAAACAATTTGGTGAGAACATTGTATTTATTTACCTATTATTCATCCCACGACCCCTCTTATTTGGACTATATATATGCATATGTATATAAAGCAGATAAAACCAGCTCCACCTATCAGCTACAACAGTAAAATCCTACATACATCACATTAATGCATCAGTACCAACAATCTAATAATGTCATATATAATACAACACTGTTTTTTTTGTTTTTGTTTAGATGCTATATGTAACATACTATATGTTTTACAGACTGCAGCATATCTTTTGCCCTGCTGAGAGGGTGATTGGCTACAATTTGCTATTTCTTTCAGGACCTGTATGCCTCCAGGACCCTAAGGCTGACAGGAAAGATTTTGGGCCCCCTTTCCACCATGGTCACCAGCAGTAGCTGTAGTCCATCCGGACCAAAACCTCAAACCACATAAAGAGTTTCTCATCAACAAGGTGTGGGACCCCTAAACCTTGATCCATATTTTTGCACCTGCACAAAACTGTACACCTATCTCATTCTACAACTGTTATATTGAACATGTTTGTCATAGTTTGATCACAGATAACAATAAAAAGGACTACTTACACTAAGTAGAACACCTGACCCCGATGGTTTCAGGACAAAAACCTGCTTCTGAATGCCGGCAAAACTAAGGAGAAGATGGTGGACTTTGGAATGAAGCAACAACTTCTCTCTCCACTGGGCAGATAGCTTCAAGTACCTTGGTTTCTACATTACCGAGAGGCTGAACTCAGTAGTGAGAAAAACGAGGCAGAGGCTGTTTTACCTGAGATGGCTGAGGATATTCTGACTATCTCCTCAAATACTGAGGAATTTCTTCTCCTGCAACATCAAGAGCGACATGACGCAGAATATCACTGCCTGATACAGAAACAGCAGTGAACAAGGACCACAAGGCCCTGCAAAGAGTGGGCTGTTCAGCTGAGCACAACATAGGCGCTGTTCTTCCCTGCACAGAGGATGTTTATACCAGCAGTTTTTAAAAACTAAGGCCAGGAGAATCATAAAAGATCCCTACAACCTGGACGACAGCCTTTTCTCTGTTTTGAAGTCTGGAATAAGGTATCAGATACACAAGGCTAGCACTGGGAGGTTCAGGAGGAGCTTCTACTCTCTACCTGACTGTAAACCTTATTCTTGTTCTGATTATACTTCTGTATTTTACTTAAGCAGGATTTAAACTTTCAGCTATAATTTAATATTTTTACTAAGGCTGTCAAATGATAATTTTGCGATAAATCGTAGAATTTAATTGCATGTTTGCATGCAATATAGTTATTTTGCATCACAAAACAGTTATGAAATTCATATTAACAAGGTAATGCAATTCTTACCAGACTGTCTTGATTAGGAATCAAATGACAGCAAAAAGCTGCAAGAGACATATGTCTGTCAAGGAGATACTAATGGGTACCAAAAGAAGCCTTTTTCATTCAAATATCTTGAGGTCAGAGGTCAAGGGACCCCTGTGAAACGGCTGTGCCGTTTTTCCATTGCCAAAATTTAGCCTTACTTTGGACCATTATTCTTACTGAGAAGCTATGTGTAGTTTTCAATAGAATAGTTGATTATAGTTGATTCCCAAGGTGTTTTAGTTTGATATGATGCCGGTGTCATCACTCGAGCTTTCTAACTAAGCCCGGTACAGCCTCTTAAAGACAGGAATATTGAGTGGCCATTAACACGGTAAAAAGAAATTAAACGTGTTTATTACAACCTTAATCACATCACGATTAACATGTTAATGCTGACAACCCTAATTTTTTTTTATAATATATTAGTACCATTGTTTGATTAACTCATTAAAAACCTGGTCAGCATCAGTTTCCTTGTGTTAAGTTAAGATGCCTTTTACAAGCCACTAAAGCTTTTAAAACCTGAGAAAACTGGTTTGATTTCTTATAAAAACATGGCGAAAAAAGCGGTGAGCTACATGGTAAAAAATGTTCCACAAATTGCAAGAAATTAGGAAAAGGAACCAGAATTTTATTTTTTAAAGAGTAAATAAAAAATGTCCATAAATTATTATCATAATTATATATTTAAAATTGCGTGACAGGGAAATTTGTTTTTTTTCAATTTTCTTCTTTTTTTTAACCTTTCATTTTTTAAATTATTATTATTGCTTATTTTTAGGTAATTTTCTTGTAACTATTTACATTTTTTTGGCCTTGTCTTGCTAAGTTGCTCATTTCCTTCTCATGTTTTTTTTCTTTTTTTTCTCTTAAATCAATCCAATTTGCTCAAGGTTCAAATGGTTAAAGGATTTGAGTGCTGTTTCTGTCACAGGCTGTTTGTAATAGTTGAATAAACTAAAGTTGCCATAATAAAGTCAGACAGAAGGACTTCTTTGCAAAGCAAGGCCTTTCTTTCTAAGGTGGCTTGTTCAGGAACAAGCTATGAAGAATAGTTCCTCCTCCACAAAGCAGCACATTAAACTCAACCATGTGGGGGAAGAATGAATCAAAAGCTGCACGGTTCAATGAGACGCAGACAGTGAATAATCTGCAGATACTAGTCTGCTTTGCCCAAATAATTTAGAGCCAACAGCCTCAGTAATCCTGAACAAAGTCCTGATGACACTCATTGTTACAAACATCAAGCTTCTTCACCCACGCTAATGAAATCTGAGGAGGTGTATGTTTGTGGCATCAGAGATACCATTCAGGACTGATGGAGCTTGCAGAATGAGAAGACACCCATTATGTTCACCTAAATCAGATATCGCACACAGATAATGAACACTTCCCAGCAGGTAAAGGATAAACACTGACTGTAACCTATTAATCCTGAGAGCTCTGACATCTGAACGTCGTCCAGATGTTGCGCAGTAAAGGCACATTGCACGGGATTATAAGGCATTCCTACACAGTGAGAGAACATATGGAGAGAAATACTAAGCATTATACACATACATCAAATAATCTCAGTAAACAGAGGATGATACCCAGGCACTCATAATACGCTGCTGGTCGAGGGTAATGATAGACTAAATAGGATTATAATCATCACACAACGTTCCCACACAACCACAGATGGATCCCACAAGTTAATAATAAAAAGTCTGTGTATTCTGATCAGCAGAGATGGGTTCTGTTTGCTTTCAAGGATCTCAATGAGCTTCACAAATCCTATCTGCTGTGTGAGTGTGTAGAGGATCTGTAGAGGCCTGTGAAAAAATCTGTAATACCATACTGGGACTACCTGAAGAGCACAGGTTTTAGTTTTCATTAAACCCCCTAAAAGCATCCAGAATGAGGCGATGGGGTGTGTGAACACAACTGTAAAGACCTAATATGTATAAGCAATCTCATGGGCTTACACACTCATGTTAAGCTCTGATTGTTAGGAGGGGAAAAAATGTGATGAAATATTAATGTGTTGGCTGCCTGGGTGTAACAATCTGGGAGTGAAAGATCCTATTTAGGAGTAAATAGTTTCAGCGCTGTCTGCCGCCTGTGGTTATATCTCCAAATAAGTACTGCAATACAATACAGCAAGAGGGAAATTGCTTCCGATGATCCTAAATGTGTTTTCAAAAGCATCTAAAGCATGGTGTCTTTAAACAGGCTGGCCTGTAAATGACGACAGATAGGGGGGGCCGATCACAGGGGCGCAGCCTGAGGGAGCAATAGCTGCTATTAGAGCGTTCACTTCAGGTCCTCTCATACAGCAGAATGAAGCGATGGTGATAACCTTTGTCATGGCTACTTAAAAGTATGTGCTGGGACCAAAAATGGGCCATATTAGTCCTTTTTCTTTTCATATGCTCAAACACAGCAAAGCAATATTCTGTCTTCTTCTAGTGTAATGACTTTCAATCCAATCAACAGAACTACTGTTGGCATTGTACATTTCTGCAAACTGTGGGCTATGTTACATATTTATGTTTCCTATGTAGCAGATACTAGAGTTGGGACTGTGTCACTGTCTTGCAAGTCACAAGCTGGTCTTAAGTCTTTGAGCTCAAGTCCTAAATCAAGTCCAAAATCAAGACTGACAAGTCAGAGACTAGGTTCCAAGTCCTAAACAAGTCATAATGCACTCCACCAAATTTTATACAGAGTATCAATATTTTAAATTTACAGAATTCATGGAAGCATTTTCAAATTTATATTTGTTTAAAACAAGTGTGAAAAAGCTACTTTGCTGACATGCTAATATTAACCTTGATTTGCTGTTTTTTGTACAACTTCAAATGTTGAACAAAGGTTCCAGTTGTGTCTCCGCCTATAATTTTTGTTTACTGAAATTTGTCTTTTATTTAACACTGTGTAATTTCTGACACTAAACAAAATCACCTCTTTTTTTCAACTGCCACTAAGAAAACATTAGTTTGTCATAATTCTCTCCTGCAACTTGATTACATGCATTAGTATTGGTTCAAACAAAGTGGATCTGAGGACTTTAATGTCGACTTGCTGGGAATTAATGTGTTAATATTAGTTGTTAATTCTGACAATGTAGAGAAATAAAGTAATGGGGCAACTCTTTGGGCTTTGAGGACGATATCAAGTATTTTAAAGTCAAAAGATTCAAGGTCAAGTGAAGTCATGAGTCAATGGTATTGAAATCCAAGTGGAGTTGCAAGTCTGTTTTTATTTTGTCCAGTCAAGTCTAAAATCGTCAAATCTGTGACTTGAGACTGCCTTGAGTCCATGCCTCTGGTGGATACACTGAAAATGTATATTTCTACATGTTGTTGGGTTTTTTTAAAAAAAAAAATTTAATGATATGTTGGGAAAACACTGTGGTTAAAATGGTTTTAGGTTTATGTAAAACCCCATTTAGTTAGGATTAGGAATACTTAGGAAAATGGCATAAACATAGCTAGGAATGCCCAGCCATCTCTCTTTTTTTTAAAAAAAAAAAAAAATCTGGTTTCATTGCTACAATCATGGTTGGTTGGATGTTGGATGTTGGTTTACTCCTCGGCAGCCGCCTCACTTATGCCTCACAGTCATCCACAATTGTCTTTGTTTATAAGGTAAGTATGAAATATACAAATTTAACATATGGTTTGCAGAATTGTACAATGCCAGCATTTTATTCTGGTGACAGGGCTGTAACCCAACAGCTTAGATTGAATTTATTCTAGATGCAATCAACAGTTTTCAACATCACACTTTCTTTGTTGCAAAATGCCTTCTGATAAAGAGATAACTGATGGTATACTAACAAGCATGTACCCAAGAGAATTTAAAGGCAGCTTTTGTCTGCAGCCACTATCACCTTCATTAGACGCATTGGGACATGTAAAACAAAACCCACAGCGCTTAATCAATACAAGCAAGGCTGTTCTGCAAGGCTGCAGCTTTAACACTGGCTTTATTGTTCAGCAAGATGGGGCTGTTAATGATGTTTCCACTGAACTGATAAAAAGAAATTCAGGTAATGGTGGAGATGGTGATGGTCAGTGTTGAAAGCAAATCTTTTTTTTTTTTTAATCAGACAGCATCATGGTTTTGTAGGGAGAGTTATTAAACTGCATTTCATGAGAGGAGACGTTGGCATTCGTTAAATGTCATAATTCTATTGATCCACGCAGCATGACAGTGAATGTGTGTGATCAATGACCAGAGACTTGCCAATCAATAGTAACCTTTACATGAAAGCAGTGGTCCCCACATCTAACATTTAACACTTTTACAAAAACAAACAAACATACCAAAAAAACACAAAAAAACCCTGCAGTTTCTATGGCACCCAATAGTTTTAAGTGTATTAAATAGTAACACTAAATTGATTTAAGACATAAAGTTTGGAGATGACTTAAGGGAATGGATGACAATGCCGCTATCTATTGCTACAATAAAAAATATATAATATCAATCAGTAACTTATCACAATAATTCACAGTGTTCCACAGCAAAATGGTTCGACACACTGGACACACAGCTGACAACATTTTACTGGAAAAACAAAAATTCCAGAATAAAGCTGACAGCATTACAGCCATTAAAAGCAGCAAATTCCAACACTTCAAGCAATCAATTACTACACCTCCACCATCTCCACCACCCATGGCTTGATATGGAACAAACTGAATGCCATAGTAATCACAGACCCACAGCACCTCTCCTCAGTGACACAATCAAACACCACTTCTGCTTCAAAAATACTGCGATTTCCACAACTCTGACAGCTGGATAGAAAGTCAATAACATAAAAAAAAAACATGTCACCTTCTGCAAAAACACCCATACGGCACAATCCAGACTTCACGGCAAAAAGATAACCTCTAATAGGCACTTAAGGGAAAGAAAAGAAATTACAAACTTCCATCGCATTTTTTGCCATGACACTTTGCTACTATTCCAACAGCTTATTGACATGAGAAACAACAGTCCTTACTATATGTCCAATTAAAACATTCAACCAAGAGATAGAGATATAGCTAAACATATACCAAACACACGCCTGGAACAATAACTACTGTTAGATAGCAACAATAAAACTGAATAAATAAATAAATAAATAAATAAATAAATATCCTAAACATACACACCAATAACCACTTTTGGAATAAAAACTGTAAGAACACCTTCAGCATGTCTAGGAATACTAATGAAAAGCTAATACAATATAAGATAATTTACAGAACACATCACATAGCACATAATGGGATTTACTCAACATGACTGACGGCTACCATCCCACGTTCTGGCTCTGTCCACCAACACAATATATCTGGGGAGAAAAAACTGCCACATTATCCCTATTTCTTGGCTTTAGCATTTCATGATCCCCTATCCTTATGCATACCCAGAGATCTGAAAATACTCAACACACGTTCAGAAAAAAATCACAATACCCCTACTTGTGGCCCTAAATATTACCAAGAAAACAATACTAAACCAGAAAAAAAATCAACATCTAACAATGACTGGATCTTCTAACATGACAGATATTGATGGAACAATAATCAGCCTTGCAAAAAAAGGAAGAAAACAAAACAGTTCAATAAAATATATTCATAAATTCTTAGATCAATCCTGTTGCAGGTGAGGTAATGCCACAACTCAAGTATGAATTTAAATGGGTTAAAGTGCGGAAGTGGGATAACATGTATTTGTATGTGGGAGTGTTAATAAATGACCTTTCTTTTCTTTTTGCCTTTTGTCTTTCCTCTTATTTTACATTCAATTTAATGACTTTTGTCCAAATAGTTTTGCCTTGTTTATTGAATTATCTATTTATTTTTCTTCACACTGCGTTTTCTGTATCCTTTTATAAATCAATGTCATCTGTTATCCCTTTTGTACTTGATGTCCATACTGTCTGAATAAAAGAGACAATTTCATAAATAAAGTTTAGATGAAAACTTCTCAATTGTAAAACACGTGCATGTCTACTGTGAGAATAAATATCAGCGACGATGTCATCGGGGTTATTTGGGTTTAGAGACTCGCAGTTTTAACGCAAATCCTGCATTACAAACTTAGGAGGTAAGTTTCTAGGCAGGGAAGGTCTGATCAAAGACACAACTGAGTTGCATCATGGGAACTGTAGGATCCAGATTCATCTTTGGAGCTTGATTTGACAGTAGAGATTTAAAGTTAGGATATCCCTGCTGCACAGATCTTGACCATTTTCCCAAAATCTGCTCTTGTGAGAGCTTCAACTTTATTTATATTACTCTTTAGAACTTTCTCTGGCAGCTTGTAATCTTATTATATGATATTATAATAATGTTTGCCCAATCTCCCATAGCATTACTGCAATATATAGTGACATGAAGCTTATATTTTCAGGCTATTTTTACAGTTCGTTTATTTTTTTCACCTGATGTCGTGTCAGTGCTTTCTGTGTGTGCGTTAGTTGGTGGCTCCCTCTCTGATGCGCCTCGCCCCTGATGCTGAGATCACTTCGGGAGGGCGGTGCGAAGGGAGAGCTACGTGTTGCTGCGCAGCAACAGATAGAAAGAAGAGAGACAGAACGAGAGAGAGAGAGAGGAATTCCCTCGCACAGCCAAAAGCGGCTGCCAGGGCGTGTATCAGATCCTATGGCTCCCAGTCTTCACTGTTCTGAATGTAGCTGCTACCTGTAACTGAAGGAGGCGTAAAACCCGGTGGATGCAGGATGTAAGGACCACCAGCTACAACAACAAGCCTTCGGGTATATTTGAGAAAGGACCATCATTTTTTTTTCTGTCTTGAGGCAGCATCATACTTGAAATCGCGTCTACTCCCTTTGGAGGACACTTCCTCTTCTTCTCTTCAAAACCAACCTGAAAGAGACGCGACTGTCTGGACTCCAAGGGGGACTGGGGTCTCTTTAGTTATCATAGGACCACAACTTGGCCACAAACTACAACATGCGATCACCGGAGTGGAAATGCGGAGTCTTCTCTTAGGGGGATTCAGTGAACTGGCAGCGCTTTAAAGTAAGTTCATTGTTCTTCCGTGCGCTTTTGTTTCCAAGAAGCCAAATATTGCTCCTCGTAAAATTGTCTCCGATTTGGCATAAGGCACATGGTTGTAACAAAAGGACATGTTGTCTTTTATTCTAAAAAGCATTAGAAATTATATTAAATTAAAAACAACTCCCTTTCTCCTTTTGTTTCTCGCGCTCTCTGGATGTGCGTGCCTCTCTTTGTACTGGCTGTCTCTTTGTGTCAACGCGATTTTGTCTGTCTCTTTCTTTCTCTCTGTGCGTCGTGCGTCTATGTGTGTCCCCCACTCCAGATATGACAGGTCAGGCCCTGGGGAAACCAGGCCGCGGGGCTCACATGGATGACAACGCCGCCATCCGCATCAACGTGGGCGGCTTCAAGAAGCGTCTCCAGTCCGACACGCTCTCCAGGTTCCCCGAGACGAGGCTTGCGCGCTTACTCCACTGCCAGTCCAAAGAGTCCATCCTGGAGCTGTGCGACGACTACGACGACACAGAGAAGGAGTTTTACTTCGACAGGAACCCGGCGCTCTTCCCCTACGTGTTGAATTTCTACAACACGGGGAGGCTGCACGTCATGGCGGAGCTGTGCATCTTCTCCTTCAGCCAGGAGATCGAGTACTGGGGCATCAACGAGTTCTTTATTGACTCCTGTTGTAGCAGCGCCTACCACTGTAGGAAAATGGACCAGGACCGGGAGGACTGGGAAGACAGGAGCGATGAAGGAAGCACCACATCATCTTTTGACGAACTGTTGGAGTTTTACAGCGACGCCACCAAGTTTGACAAGCAGCTGCTCGGGAGCGCACGGAGGCGCGTGTGGTTAATGCTGGATAACCCCGGCTATTCTGTGGCCAGCCGCATCATCAGCATCCTCTCCATACTGGTAGTGCTTGGCTCCATCGCCACTATGTGCATGAACAGCATGAGCGAATTCAGCCTGTTGGACAGCGAGGGACAGCCCACAGAGGATCCGCGTTTTGAGACTGTGGAGCACTTTGGCATCGGCTGGTTCACTCTGGAGCTGATCGCCAGGTTCATGGTGGCGCCGGATCTTCTGCATTTCTTTGAGCACCCGTTAAATATAATCGACTTAGTGTCCATACTTCCGTTTTACCTGACTCTCCTCATAAACCTGGTTGTGGAGAGCAGCCCGGCTCTGGCCAACCTTGGACGTGTTGCACAAGTGCTGAGGCTGATGAGGATTTTCCGCATCCTGAAGCTCGCGCGCCACTCCACGGGGCTGCGCTCCCTGGGGGCCACCCTCAGGAACAGCTACAAAGAAGTGGGCCTGCTGCTTCTCTACTTGGCTGTCGGGGTGTCGTTTTTCTCCGTCATGGCTTACACAGTGGAGAAAGAGGACAGCGATGATCTTTCCACCATCCCGGCGTGCTGGTGGTGGGCCACTGTCAGCATGACCACCGTCGGGTATGGAGATGTGGTACCGGTGTCCATAGCGGGCAAGCTGACCGCGTCGGCGTGCATCCTGGCCGGGATTTTAGTAGTTGTGCTTCCGATCACGCTCATTTTCAATAAATTCTCTCTTTTCTACAAGAGACAAAAACAGCTGGAGATCGCCATGAGAAGCTGTGATTTCGACGAGGGGATAAAAGAGGTGCCCTCGGTCAACCTGAGGAACTATTACGCACACAAAGTCAAATCCCTCATGGCGAGCTTGTCAAACATGAGCCGGAGTTCACCCAGTGAACACAGTCTGAATGAATCCATACACTGAAGAAGTTAAATGAAGGACACCCGGTCAGCTTTGGGTGACATTTACATTCAATGTGGCTGCATGGGGAGCTGTCCAGGGTGCTGAAAGCTTTGGCTCAACAGCCCACTTCCTCCCACTGATGTCTGACTGTTTGCCTCTCTGTAGCTCAGTGCAATAATGTGTTAATCTGTGTGTCAGTCACAATGAGAAAGTAAGTAAATGTACACGACAGCCTGACTATGATATTTCACTGTGCATTATTATGGCCCCTTCACCAAATAGGCCAATCTGACCACATCAGATGAAAAAGACAGAAAATGCTGTAGTTGTTTGCAGTCCTAGACGGTGTCACACTGTAGTCCATCCTCCAGCTGTACTTGTTGTGATCCAAATGTGTCTGAAAGTAACTCCAGCTGTATCTCCTTTGAAAGAGTGTTGATGTGAAATTGTTCTGTGCAACAAAAGAACTTCAGATGTGTAGTTAAAGCAAACTGTATTAAAGAAAAACAATGCACAAGACACTTCTTCATGTTTTTCATGTGCAGAGCGAGGGTCTTTAATGTCTTCCTAAGTGTGTTTCAACACAAGTAAGCCTGAAGGGGGAAAGAGGGATTTATAGAAGTGACTGACACAATATCTAAAACAGTCTGACAGGCATAGCAACAACCATTCAGAGCTGACATGTTGAATACACTTACTCAGAGGATTTGATTTTTTTGGCATTTTTGGCAATGTTATCACCATTTCAGTTGACAAAAACAGCTGTTTGTTGTCAGTCAGTATGTTTAACCTGCACATTAATTATAGTATACAGTATACAGTACAGTTAGTTAAAATACTCCAAATATATTGATGAATAAAAACCTAAAGAAAAAATATGCACTGCCGTCCAAAATCATCGTTAGCAAATTTAATCATAATCACAAATCAACTAAAAAAACAAACAAATATTTATTATTATTACTCCTGGGTGTAGTGTTACTGTGTACTGCTGTTCTGGTGTGGTTTGTCCAAGTCATGTTGCCGTAACCGAGCAGAAGCTGCTCGACTGCTGTTTGTAGGTACAATTAATGTCAAACACTGTACTGTCTCTCTATTTTCTATTACTTTCAAATGTATTAAAAATTAAAAAGCTGGATGTAACATGGATCTTATGACGATTATATCACTGTTGACAGTAATAGTTTTTGTAATGTGTTAGGATGTCATACCAAATGTCATAAAATGGTCATAAGAAAACATAGTATAGTATGTCATAAAAATTCCAATTGTAATAGTTAAATGTTTCATTTAAAATGTCATAAAAAAATCAGCTTGTGCAATATTTCCATGTAGCTGTCAATCATATGTTGGCTCTCTAAAATAGCACTCAGTCATTAAAACTTTTTAAACCCACATCTAAATTTTTGTTTCAAAATGCTCAAAGATGGTCTATTTCCTCTCAAGTTTGTAGAACTTTCTCCTGCAGGATTTTGGTCGCAGACCGTGTCAGTTGAAAATTGTCGCTGTCAGTGATAAATGGGTAATAAGTCATTAGTGCTTAACTAAATTAGCTTACTACTTTGGCGAAATAAATTGGTATAAAAACAATATTTTAACAACAAAAAATAAAGTGGAAGCTCTCAGATGTCCCTCACACCCCTTAAAGGTGCAAAATGGTTTAGTCCACCCCTGCACTTGGATTTGTCTCCAAATGCAGATAGAGCCAAATGATTGACTGCTTACACTGCTCAAGCACCCTTGTAGACTGTCATGAGAGAGAAAGGAAAGGCATTGAGAGCAAACTGACTTTGTAAATAAATAAATTAAAAGGTTTGTGATAGAGGTATGGATCAAGAGAGGAAGAGGAGGGGGCCCACAGAAACTGCTTATGCATGGGGCCCAGAATTTGGTGCTACGCCCCTGGGTATCATTGGTAGCAAAAGCAGACTGTCACCAAAGAAGAAGTTACTCTTTTTCATGCTTTTTGCACACTGCTGCATATACAGTACCTCAAAGGAGAACTGAGTAGAAAATAATTAAAACACAAGGAAAGGTGTTTCTTCCACTGCCTAGTGAGAATGCAGTAAACAGATACAGTAAAGACATTTTCTCATTGTTACATTTCATTTGAATCTTTTATTCTATAAGTAATTTGTCTCCTTGTCAACAGCCTGTAACCTTAGAAGATGAATGGTGGAGGCAGCCTGCAAATACTTGCTATTAGTTCTCAAGGTGTTTAGATAAAGTTTTCTCATTCCACTGGGACAGAGGGAAGTTTTTTCACCAACAGCTCTCTCACTCGATGCAGTTGCAGGAACACAACAGAGAGCACTCACTAAGTGGCATTGATTT
Source organism: Plectropomus leopardus (assembly GCF_008729295.1). Lineage (NCBI taxonomy): Eukaryota > Metazoa > Chordata > Actinopteri > Perciformes > Serranidae > Plectropomus > Plectropomus leopardus. The sequence continues at coordinate 6,228,210 of NC_056469.1, read as the reverse complement.
CAGTTCAAAGGAAAAAGAGCCATTTGACACAAGTGCACAACAGCTCTAAAAAGTCAATTCTTTTGTCGTCTAATATGTCTGTACAGTTTACTGCATCAGTTACAGTTTTTGATTTAAGAAGCATTTCATTTTTGAAGGTGGCTTTTAAAATGGTTTCTATATAACAGATGGGCGTTATTATTTGGAGCTGAATCTCATCCAGATAGCTGTGATTAGAAAGAAAACAGCACGGCTGCACCTTCATCACTGTCAGAGGTTTGTTTTACCAAAGTTACAGATAATTCATGCATTTATGCACATTTCAGTGACTTCAGCAATCAAACTAATATGCTCTAGTAGTTGAGGAGTAATTTGAAATTCTTTGTCTCTAAATTAATAAGAGCAGACAGACACTAGTATTGAGAAGCAGAAGTATTGTACATATTGGCACTCACAGCTAATTAGCTGGAGTGTACAGATTGCAGCCCAGTGGATGTCACCTGCAGAACAGGAACTCCCAAAGGAACCCCAGAGACATAAATATATAAATTAAATCTCCTGCACTGGAAAATGCATTATTATATACATTCCAAACACTCTGTGAACACAAATGAGCTCTTGGGTGCACATATAAAATCACAAATGTATTAGAACGTGGAGGCTTGGTTCATTCACTGGAGAATAACTGAGTGACACAGGGGTAATTTTAATGCACTTCAGCAACAAGGTCATGCTCACTTGAAAAATTACTAATGAGAAATTCACATATCGCAGGTTGTTTTTCAAAGTATTTCTAGGGAGCTCATTTGAAATAATATTTACCCTCAGAGGCCAATTATATCAGTCTCCTTTTGTTTACGCCTAAGCCTTTAAAGGCTTTTCCCCCAGGAGCGGCTCCAAAACACCACGCAGCGCCAAACTAGCATGGAAAAAATCAGTAAATGAGTTCACAGTGACAGTGGGTGACATTTATACATATCAGCAGAGGCATAAAAACAGAACAGAAGTCAATATTTTCCATCTAAGGAAGATGGATGGAATTATTGAATTTGGAAGATTGAAATGTACTTAAGGAGAGTGGATGTATTAGAAGTAAGATTTGGGCAGTGTCATCCAAGTCCAAAAGTCAGGGCTTTGTGTCTGTGTGTGTGTGTGTGTGTGTGTGTGTGTGTGTGTGTGTGTGTGTGTGTGTGTGTGTGTGTGTGTTGTGTGTGTGTGTGTGTGTGGGTCACTGTGACTTCTGAGGAGGAAGATGGAGATGTCTGGCCCCTCCATTGCCTCCTTTGACTCGCCTGTATCATTACCCTCTGACTGTGGTGATAGATGTAAGCAGGGCCCAGGGCCTGTCTGGCACACAGCTGAGTACAGATGGCAGCTCAGGTCATTAGAGGAAGGCCATGGCAGAAAATCTGCTGTCCTCCTTCACCCTAGTAACCAGCAAAGCTTGAAATCCAGTTTATCCATTTCTTTTGATCATTAAGACCCAAATTTGTGACTCATCTTGCATAAAAAAAAAGAGCGCACTGGGGAGTTTTTAAAAAATTGTCTCGCATGAAATCATCAAAGCTTTTAGAGGTGTGCTTTATAATCAGGGCTGGCTAATTGTTTTATTATTAATTACTGAATCTAAAGAGTTCTTTTTGATTTAAAAAAGGGGGTAATTTGTGTTGGGTTTTTTTTTAATTCCTGTGATCAAAGACAAGATGAAGATCCTGAGAAGATGCTGAAAATGAGGGGAGAATATTGAGCTTATTAATGCCGAGCTGACAGGAGAAGAACTAAAGGGTGTACGTGCTTTCATGTGTAGTTGCGTGCATGTGTGAACGTACTGTACACAACCATACCAGACAGCGTGCCTAATGGGGAACTTATTGAAGCTGGCAGCACAAGCGTCATCTTCAGTCTGCTCTGCATCGGTGATATAAAACTCTGTTACTAAGCAGGCGATCCGTGTTGTTGCACATTACCATCTGCTACTATCCCTTTGCTTTAAACAGTGTGGGAAGATTGGATCTTTTCCGTGTGCTTGTTTCCCCCCCCCCCCCCCTTTCTGCCTCTTCCCACCATGTCTGATCTGCGGATATCTCCAAAAATAATCTCTCATTACATGGATCATGGCTTAGCTAATTAGCACCTACAGATCTGATGCAAGTGCAGAATGCAGGTAATGCCGAACAAGGATGGCTGATCACATTCCTTCGTGCTGCCATTAGAGAATCTAAATCAAAGCTATGTTGGAATTTTTCTACATGTGACTTTTGCATTATTCATTGATTGAGTGATTTATTTTTCCAACTAATTCTTTATTTCTAATGGGCATCTTTTTTCTTTAATTTAGATTGAGTAGAATTTTGTGCTGACTTGCCACAAGTAAAATTACAAGAAATATTATGATGAAAGATCTAAAGCCATTTTTTAGAACAAGACTAATAGTCTACAGCCATGCAACCGCCTTATGAGGCCCTGTGGTGCTTTGAGCTAAATGCTACTGTCAGCACGCTAAAAAGCTCACAATCATAATGCCAACATGCTGATGTGTTGCAGCTTTTCTTTTTTGGTCTACTATGTTCACCATCTTCAGCCCACTCACCAGAGGAAAATGTTGGTGTCTGTCTGGAAACCACATATATACATTTGTTCATTTGATCATTTTAATATTGCTAAAGTGACGAAGTATATGAGCTGACTTTGTCATTGGAAGGTGTAGGGGATGGTGGATGGCGTGTCACCTAAAAAAGAGGCTTGCCAAGCTTCAGACCACTGCAGACCACTGTTGAAGTCCAACAAACAAAAGCAGTTGTGATTTAGAGAGTCATTGCTGTATTTCCAACAGCATTTTAGGCACTAAATGTGGGTGTTATGTAGCGATTGAAACATTGCTGCTTTGCCTAACGGGATTTCCCCCCAAAATCATGTATTTTAAGCCAAAACATTTTTTTCCTAACTATAAACAATGTTTTTTGTGCCACAACCTAACCACACATTTACCAGTGTTGTTGAAACATAAACTTTCATCGTATCACCTACATTATGTCATGCAAATATAATGAATACATGGTTTGCAGAAACATACAATGCCATATTTGTTTTTCTGTTTGGATTGTCATCTTTTAGCGTGCTAGTGTGCTACCATTGCAAATTAACACTTCCCTCAAAGCTAATGGGAATTAAATTAGCTTTGGAGGTATAGTTGTCAAGATATTTCAATCAAAACCACAAATGTGAGCCAATGCTAGATTAATGTCAATAGAGTACATTGTCGGTGAGCCATGAATGTCTGGAGGCCAGATCCAAAATTTTGTAATGAGATACAGAGATTAAATCTACCTCTGCACCCTTTTCAGAGTTTTTTTTTTTTAATTAAAATTATTATTATTATGTGGGACAACCATGTTAAACAAAATATTAGTGTTATTACATACTTTAAAATGCATCTGGAAGGGGACTGCAGGTAAAGCCCTTCACCAGACCAGGGTGCTTGATCAAAAAATTTCTGAAGGACAATAATTTTAGACAAATGACACCATTAATGCTCCTTCTTTTTAATGCAGCACTCTGTCTGCTACCATTAAGTGACTCACCCAGAGAGACAGATGTTTTTGGATCTAAATCACAATAGTGTTCTCACAGAATTTTAATGGATAGCACAAAATGGCCCAATCCAACACTTAGAGAGCACTACCCTTCCAGCTACAAATGACTTTTATGAAAATCAACTCCCAGATTTATATTGAAACTCCACATCTAGACCCGTTGAAACAGCCTGAAAGGCTAGAAATGCATTTTTTGTACTCAACAGCCAAGAAGGGTAATGGTGTACTTTAACAGTTTTGTTTGGATGGCACAGAGGCAGCAGTAGGCACAAAACATTTTAATTATAGGAGCCCATACTAAGTGCAAGCAGAGGAACTGAAAAAACGAACTGAATGTGTGCAAGTTGGACGCCTCAGTGATTTCACAAAACTTTACATCTAGGAAAGCTTTGTTAACCCTTACATTACCAAATGAGCTTGATACTTTTCCTGTGAGAGCTATAACAGAAGAAAAAAACATTGTCCTGTAGTGTTTGCTATAGTTTTAGTAACTTTCTTCAGGTTTTAGCACCTTACCCAAGGGCAGATTTCCATTTCTGCTCATTTCCTGGATTGCATGAGCTTAGAGGTTTTACACGACCATCTAGCCCCAGCTTTGCTTTCCAAGCAGTCATTTCATTTCACACATCTCTGACTCATCAACTTCTATGGACTGCATTGGACAAGTAGTCCACAGTGTACATGTCAGAAATTACAAGTGGGACCGAAGCCTACAGTATGTTGAGACTAATTTTTTTCAACAGATTATCTGGAAAGAAGGATATATGCAATTTTCCCCTTTAAAGCCCTTCAAGAACTAAAGTATAATTCTGCACACACAGACCAAGATCAGCTTTCTTATTACTGTGCTTCATGCATGAAATCATCCAGGTCTGAAAAATGGTCTGGCAAGGAGAGATACACACACACATAACGACAATGCATCTTTATCTGACTGAGATGTTTCTTTTCATAATTTACACATTTATTTCTGTAATTGGAGCGTGACTCACTGTATTTCCGTAACAGCTAAACCAGAGGCCCTGGAGGAAACAAAAGGAGATGATGGTTACCTCATGAGGACTGAGAATGAAAAAGCGTCTCTGTATGTAGTGACCCTGTAACCCTGGCCGGTGGCTCAGAGGAGAGGCAAGATATTGGTCATGCACAGTGTCTGAAACCCCCGTGTCAATTAAAAAAAGTTTCCTAAAGTCCTGAATGGTGTTGTGAAGGAACTTTCATGCCAACACACACCGCCATCACCACAACGCACGCACAGCTCAGAGTAAATTGAACCATGGGTCCTCCTCAGACTCTGCTGCTCCCACAGGTGATACACAGAGTCAGACAGACTCAGATTGGATCCATTATTACGCTTGGATGAGTGGCAGGGGGTCAAGACCAGAGGATAGGCACAATCAGTCTTTTCCAAACTTCAAAGTGAGAGAAGAAAGGTTTGGCAGGCACTACAGATCACTAATCTGTGGATCTTTGTGGGTAATGTGTTTGTGTGGCTATGAATTCCATGTACATGCATTTGTGTTTACTTGTTTGTGAGTGTGTCATTATTTCCCTCTGGAATCAATTTCCTCTAGGATGTACCAAGGACAGCAGTGTAGACAGTTTGATTTATAAAGCTTGTGGCAGTCCACCTGAGCCCAGTGGGATGACGTCAATAATACCTTGAAAGCCCTGATATCTCAAGGTGCGTAATTCTGGAGAAAAAAAAACAATTATGTGGAAGGTTCTGCAGCAATAATACAAGAAATATGAGTGGGGTTGGAGGACTATCAAACTGGATTCAACTACAAGGCTCATGACACTGCTGAGAGTAATGAAAAATCTCTGTAAGATTGCACAGAGGCAATAATAGCATTCATGTAGTTAAAAACAAAAAGGCAAAATGATTTACATGAGTCAGGGCCACAGGCAAAAAGAAATATATGATTCTATTCAAGTGGAGGCTAAGCGGAAGAAAAGGCAAGGATAAAGATCCTGGATCAAAACAAAAATTCTCTTGTTAGTGGAATGTGTCATCTGTGCATCTGTGTCAGGAGACAATGTACAACATGTGAGGAACTGTGTGAAAACTGCTTTCTAAAAGTAGCAGGGGCTGTGAATACATATTGTGAGAAATGATGCAAATATAATAGCACAACGAGTCTTTTTCTTTCTTAGAACTGCAGCCCCACTCCCTTTTTTCTCCTCCATTCTCCCCCTTTTACTCCATCGATCTTCTTGGATCATCAACTCGCTAAATACTAAAGGCTACACTCATCCCCCTATAGTATTGGGGAATGGTGATAATTGCCTAATTTGTTATAATTGCAGTGCTGTACCTTGTCTAGTGTGGTTAATTGCCTTTGAAATCCACCTGGTGTTAGAATTATATTGTGCAAAGTGCTGCAGCCACTCTGGGGGGACTGCACTGTCTAAATTAAACTGATTATGGAAACAAACTGAGCTTCAGCTTGCTGCTGTGGAGTGGTCCTGTGTTTATTGTTTTAGCTAATCTCGGGGTAGCTCGTGGTGGAGGAGGTTTGTATACTAAGGTAAAGGTGGAGGTGCTTGGCATTCCCTCTGACAGATAAATGATGGCGATTGGGGTTTCTCCTGTTAGTATAAATGACAGAGTGTTAAACAGCACTAACCAGTTGCAATTCAGGCAGTTTAAAGGTCTAGTGTGTCAGATTTAGGGGCCTCTGGTGGCACAGATGGAATATAATATTCCTAACTATGTTGTCATTAGTTTATAATCACCCAAAAATAAGAATAGTTTTGTTTTAGTCACCTTAGAATGAGCCATATATTTTACAGTAGCCCAGAACGGACAAATTAAATGCTGTTTCTTGATAGGCCCCTTCAGGTTTTTGCATTGGCCTCAGAAGTTCTCCTATGCTTGGAACACTGAAGATACACCAAATCTTACACACTGGACCTCTGAAGCAAAAAAAAACAAACAAAAAATTGTTACACATGAAAAAAAACATATATATAAACACAATGGAGCACTGGGATCCCTAAATTTAATGCTAGTTTGTACAAAGTACTTTTTCTCTTCAAACTTACATTTTACTCTATAATTTCCACTTGTTGATAGTTAATTCATTTAAATTTCTACCACCTAACTTTTGCAGATCAGTCTTACATAATTATCAGCTTGTGATTCATACATAGTGTTCTTGAGTGGCCCACGTCTCCCTTTGCTGCCATGCAACTCCATTGTGCTACCTGTGGGCAAACAACCAAAACTGTCTTCAATATGAGAGGAGGACACATATCTAGGAAAGAGTGAAGCACACTTCGGCAAGGGAACTAAAGAATGTATAGAAAATGCAAAAGCCAGGCATATTGGAAAGATTAAGAGACGCATTATGTTGAAAGCAATGAAAGGTGAAAAACCACTCTCGATTCAAGTGATAGGATTCACTCACCAGGAGCATTTTTGAAGGGGATCTGTGTGATTCAGCTACCCAAGATGAAAGCGAGACCAGCTGGGAGACACTGCGTCTTGTTTATCATTATTCCACTGAGGCAACATGGGTGTGAATCTGAGAAAACAACTGAAGAATACAGATGGATGGCTTCCCATTATGGATCATTATAGCTTCCTGTGGGCCAAATATCTGCTAATGTGAGTGTGTAATGGTACTGTGGGTTTTTATTGTGCTTATTATATTTTTTATGGGGGTTGTGGCAGTTTGAAAGTTGTTAAAGTGGCTTTATGTGGTTATTCATAAACATTATGTCTGTTTAATAGCCAGATAAACCCATACCACAAATCACAATTGTCACTGGAGTCAAAATATAGGAGCAGCAGTCCCATTATTTACCTGAAAAAAAGTGCATAGCAGGGAAGTGCACGGTCACATCTAAGTTTAAAATGTCAGCTTCCAAGCTCTGTCAGATCAAATGGAATCAGTGGTGAGGAAGAAAACGGAGCAATGGAGGGAAAGAGGCAGAGAGATTTGCTCACCTCAGACACTTCAAATCTATTAGTCTGGGCTGCGTGTCGACTCCAATTGAGCAAACACACCTAAGCGAGACTCCATTGTGCCCCACAGAGACTACCACTGCTTGGCTGGTGCGTCTGTGTGCACACATCTGAATACACGTGTTCTGCTTTCAGATGAAGTGTCTCCCCTAACAACCTATCTGGATTCCAGTCACATCTGTGTGTGCAGCGATGCACCGAATAGGCACCTATACCCCAGACTGTGCCGAGGCTTATGGAGGGTGCAGTGGAGTGAAGACACAACAGCAGGACCTTTGCGGTCCTTTGAGCAACCCGCCTTCGGGGGGGAGGGGACTTCCAGGATGCTCTGGCCTGAGCTCTTGGGAGGAAGCGACGCTGCCACTGTGAAGCAGATGGAGGCGATAGCTTTCTGGAGAAATGTCACACCAATATGCCTTGCGTAAAAGATTGGATTCCCCTGTATCTATTAGAGCCATTGGGGACTGATGCATCATTTGGAGGAGCTCATTACTCTTTCATGGACGCTTCTCAGCCCTGGAAACACACACACACACACACACACACACGCGTACACACACCTTTCCCCAGTGCAAAAGAGGACTCTCACACATTCACACATAAGGTCAGCATCAATTAAGCTTCTCAGTATTGTGGAGATGGTGATGGATGGTTGATATTTCCTCAGAAAGCATTCTCTGTTGTGGATGCCAGGAAAAGGATTTCCTCCATCACTCAGCCATGAATCACTTTTTTTTGGTATCCAAAGGCATGAATCTGTTTGCTTCTGTCTGGTGGTGCCACTGGGCTCTAACCACAACAAAGAAAATGGCATCTGAGTGGGTGTGGAGTTAATGACTTTCTGTCAGTGATGATATGGAGTAGACAAAGACTCATCTCCCCCTTTAGACCTGATAGGGAAGGAGCAAAGGCAGGAAAAATATAAGGTATAGTCCTCTATTACTATGATCTGTCTTTTATCTTTTCAAACACTTCTCTTAACATATATAGCTTTTCCACTTTCCACTTTATTTTCGCTGTTTACTCAAATAATGGTTCCTTTTTTCTTTTTTATCTTCCATATATTAAAGGGGAAATTTATATATAAAAGAGCACACATTCTTAAGCTTGTATGATATGTTATGGGACATAAAGGAAAAGACCACAGTGTTGTTGCTTTACTGTCTTTAACACACCATTTAATTTGCCAAAGACAAATGCTATCACAATCTCAGAATAGCAGCTTTGGACCCAAATGCAGACTGAAAAGAGGGGGCAGACAGATAATAGAGTGATTTTTATTTATATATAAAAAAAAAAACTGAAAAAATACAGCAGGAGCAAATTCAAAAGAAAACCATGAACACCAAAAATAAACTGAGAAAACAGGCAGGACTTCTTAGCACAAAGAATGACAACAAATTTACAAAGCACAAAGAGTAAGACACGGGTACATATACACAGAAAACTAATCACAGAAACAAGACACAGCTGGAGTAGTCTGCACGGGCAACAGAAGGGAAACAAAGGATTGGCTGAAAAGAAGGGTGTGGCAGGGAACTCTGGGGTGAAGCAAACAAGACTTATACAAGACAGGTGTGCAGGGAAGACTCTGGAAACAGGGAAGGACTAACAAGACTGGCAGAAGGCAGGTGTGTCAGAAAAAAAGGGGCAAAGTAGGAAATAACACAAGACATGACTTTTTTTGATCTTTTTTCAGATACATTTAATTTAAAAAAAAGAAAGATGAAAGATGATCATTTTAGTATAATATCTGAAACAGCTACAAACAACCAAATAAAAAGAAAAGAACATAAAACAAAAACTAATACAGACAATATTAAAATGTATAAGATTCAAACCATACAGATTATTTGTTTCTATCAAATACATTTTTTCCAATTATTTGAGAGGTCTTGATAGCTTTCTTATTTGTTGTTATTTTAGAAAAAGAGTCAAGGAGATAGTATTGTAATATAACACAAAACAAATGGATATTGAGAGTAATCTGCAGCACTTTAGCTTTGTGGATGTGATATTTTCCAACAACCCAGCTAACAATTTTTGGTTCTAAAAAAACGGTACAATGCAACCAATGCAATGTTTTGACATTTTAAGCTGCAAACTTTCTCTTAGTTCCCAAAATATTTTTCTTAAAGTTAGGGTAATATTCTTTATTAAAATCCAAAAAAATGGTAAGAATGTTCTGTAATCTTAGTCCTCAATAAAATGTACTGAATGTTGCTTTGAAAGTGTTCTTCCTTTCTTCTGATGTAACATTGTGGGAACGTTTTATTAAAGAACATTCACTGATCTGTCATCTCTCGACATCACCAAAACATCCTCAGAAAGTTGCAGTTATGAGGTTTTGTCTCAGTTAGCGTTTAACCTTGAACTGACATTATTTGCAATGATAAACATCTTTGAAACATTTTTTGAGCATTAGTTTAAAATGTTTTCTTTAAACCATTGTCGCAACTTGTAGGTTACCTTGTGGGAACGCTCCCTGCTAGCTGAGAAAAAAGACATGTACACAAGTCATGACACTTGAAATTTACTTTGCAGAACAAAACAGAAAATAAACTACAACAGCCTAAGGATCATTTCATAAACTACTGCCGTTTGTTCTTCTGCAGGTGTCTTACACCCGGGAAGTCTTCAAAAACGTTTCAGAAAAATCTATTGAAAACAGCTATATTGAACACTATATTGAACAACACTGTGCTGGAATTAGTTGTCAGACATGACCTCAACATACAACTAATTATTCATTTAATGGAGTCAATTTCATTTTTTTTCTGTTATGTTCTCCTTGTGGCAGTGAAGAGGCAAAACAACTTGAGGCAGAGTGTGAGTCCCTGTGGAGAAATACAGTGATCTCTTCACACTCATTTCTGGTGGTATACAGCTGCTTCTGATGAGGTTGCAAGTGAAGTGATTGCCTATAAAGTAATGTTTAGAAAAATCCAATACACATTAGTCATATGATTTAAAAAGACTGCACTGGCTAGCACCATACATCTCTCGGCAGTGCCGTCTAAATAGTACATTATTGGGTTCAGGCTTCTGATCAATCTCCTGCAAATTAAGCTGATATGAAGCAAGCCTGCTTTACTCATTATGTTTTGGGTGAATATGATGCCAGAATATTCAGTACCAATGCAGGATTTAGGATTTGGGATTAGGTATGGAGGTTGGGATGGTGGTTGCCTGTACTCAGCTAAACCATACTTCATTTGCTTGATGTCACTATTGGAATATTAACCTAATGAAAAATGTCGCAGGTTATATATATGTATGGCTCTATTATTACAATATATACAGGCTTATTCCCCCATAAAAAGAAACTACCAATGCAAAACTAAAAATAATTCCCAGGAGAGGAGCTTTAACTGTGACAGAAATCATACTTTTGTCCTCATCATAAGCAACTAATAGTACTGGCAAGTAAGTCATGGACTAGACTACAGGTCTAAGCAACAGCGCTGTTGGCTGGGCCACTTGCAGCCCTGTTGAGAGGGAAAAGAGGAGAAGAACAGGGTTCAGGGGGAAAGAGAAGAACTGACAGATCAAGGGAGAAGGGGTTAGACACGCCTATATACATCACAGCTGTGACTGAATTGATGAGGCATATGTGGTTAACTTAAGGTGGTGCAGGTGAATTGAATTAGTGGAAGAGAGAAGCACAGTCAGTTACTGTAACCTAAAGTGTGATTTTTTTTTTTTCATAAACCAAGTACTTTTTTTTTTGGTTCTCTTCACCAAGTATATTTGGTAGTATTTTCCCTAAACCTAATCAATGAAACTGCAACCATTCGTTATAAACTTCGTTTTGGCATTGTTTTTGTGTTTACAGCATGTAATTTGAATACATTTTTAGCCTACCAACACATAATGGGTTGTTAAGACTTTTTGTCTATGTGACATATTTCAGGGAGACTGTGCTGAAACTTAACTGAACATCCATAGGAGAGGCTTCCTGCCCTGCGCAAGAGAGAGATGTAATGTAACAGCAATGCTTGCTTTCTTTATCAAGTTTTTTATGTCTCTTTTATATTGAATTAGAAACCCATTTATCTCCCTGCCCATGCCTGAAGACACTGTTCGCATATTAAGGCTGCCCGTACTTGCTATTGATTTGCAACTTTCAATATGTTTCTCCCTATTACTCATTACAAAGCTTTTAAATTTGCTTATGAAAGCTTGATGTCTGTTTAAAATATAATGGGTTATAAATAAATCTAAATGCATTCATCAATTTGGCGTTGTGCTCTAGCGAGTGGAAAAACAAGAATAGATTCAGTACATTGTAGCTGCATCCAAAATTAAAAATCAGTCAGTTTAATGACATTGCCTTTCAGGTTTGTACAACAAAACTAATAACTTTGCAAGCAAAACTAATTTAGCTCTGTATAATTAGAATGATGGAGTTACAATTACTGCAACCATTATTCTTAGAAATTGAGCTGTAATTAAACTGTAGAGTGTTTGGGAATTTAAAAAGGTTGCAAGCAGGATTCTTCACCATCTCCATGTCACTGTCAAATTACCTGTGATACCTTTGCTGTAGAACGTACACAGCAAAGTGGATGATAGCTGAAAAGATCAGCAGCCTCTCTCTCTCACACTGCTGGAATTGTTAGTGCTAGTGTTTCTCTAAATAACCTTAAGGTCATGTTTCTCTTAAATCCTCTGTCTTTCTGTCACAAAGACAATGTTGCTCCAGGGCTTTAGAGAAGAGGCTAATTATGCCGGGGGTGATTATTCCGACAGCTACTCTCTCTCTCTACCACCTGAGCCCTAAACCAGAAAAGCTTTAACTCTGATAGCGCTGATAAAGGAGTGCACAATTTAAATTCTGCACCTTAAAACAAATCTTTGTGTCAAAAAAAGCTTTCAAGTTTTATATTGTGTTTAAAATGCTGCACACCAGCTTCAACTGTTTTCTGCACATGTTGAAGTGTCCTCAATTGCCCCAACAGTAATTACACCCCTTAACATTAAGAAGAATAAAAAAACAAATTTAACAATGCGGCAGGAGCTCTACCGTATTTTGAACGTAATGGTTCTCACTGTGGGACTACTTGTCTACAATCAATGATTAAACAGGAAATTAACTGTGCGGTTGATTCATCGTAATAAGACACAAAGCCAACCTGGGTGTTTAAAAGAGCTGCTCTGAGAGGAGTTTGCCCCAGAGTCCTAACACAGATTTGGAAAAAGGCTCTGCTGTCTATGGATATGAGTATTTATGGTTACTGAATGAATATGTAGAGGGAGTTGCTGGATAAAAATAATAATAATAATAATAATTTATCTGTTAAGTCAGTCTAACCATATAGCTAGATGAATAAATTAAAGGCCTGTATAGTCCCTCAGGTCGATGGAGTCACTAACAGGGGTTACAGTGACTCACACTGTCAATGATAATTTTTAGCTGAAGGGCGAGAGGAATAATTGGTTTCCTATCATGCAAGACAGAAACAATATCCGCACACTGTAATCAATACAGAAATTTACAAACTACTCCACATGTTCTCTAGATGAAGGAGAGGTTAGGAAAGAGCTACGAGTAAATCCAGGTCAGCCAGGGACAAAGAGAGCCAAACCACCAAAGCATGAAGATAATAAAGCCACCTTGAGTTGTATCAGTGAGACTGACGGAGAGAGATGCTATCACGCTCTCCCCATACTTCTAAAACTGCAGAGTGGGGTCGCTTTGAGGTTTGTAGAACTCATTTTGGCAACACTAACACTCAGCACAGACAGCTGCATACATATTTTGTTAGGTTGTCATTCCTGTGACTTTTGATTCTGCACTGCTGGAATCAATTGACAACCACCATATCCAGTTCTGAGGTGTAATTTCCTCTTTTTCTTTGATTTGACATATTTTTTGCTTTTGGAGTTACTTTTGTTTTTTTTTTATTGTGCAACCTGACAGAAAAGGGTTGAGAGCACAACTTTCTACACTGCAATCAAAAAAAAAGTTTTATTGCAAGCAAAATCAATTTGTGATTGGAAACGTCTTTAAACTTCCGTTTGAAAAGCCAAAAGTTTTGCCTGCTGTTGAGCTTAATATTGTAAGACACGTCTCTATTGGCCAGTTAGTTTAACTGTTATCTGGGAGCCATAAAGGGTGCGCAAATGTTCCTAAAAATGCAAATCTCAAGATCTTGCCAAAAAATTTCTTGACTTAATGCTCGCCCACTCCATCCTGCTTCATTTAACAAGCATCTATTTCAGCACAGGTGACGATCAGATGTTTTATGGTTTCCCAGAGCTTTTGGGAAAATGCTTCATTATTTTAAAGGCATTTTCACTGTGCAATTGTGATGTTTTTTCAGGCAAGGACAAAAATGATTTATTCTGTCTTGTTTCTTCTTTTAATGTGGTCAAGTAGCATCAATACTGATATTTACAGCTCTCAAGTACTTCTCCCACTTGTTAAGTTTAGTTTAAAACCTTGATTATTCATATTATTCATATTCACATACTGACATATACTATACAATACAATATAGTACAATATACAATTTTAGAGCAGAGACTTGAAAAAAGGGTAGCAGTGCATGAATAGCCTATGGAAGACAGTACCCTACTAAAGTAAAGCAACTAATGCACCATAACAAGCAGCAAAGATGTGGGTTTTTTTGGTCTTTTGGTCACTACTTTAAATGCACACGGCAGCTACAGAAGGACACGATCATTGATTTCCAATTCCCAGAAATCAATGTGCACAGCACAGTTTCCTAACTTTTGGGTTGAGAGCCCCACTTGAGGTCATCTGCAGTTGACAGAGTCACTGGGGATTTTTTAAAAATAATAAAATGACATTTGGTTGGTGCCGTTTTTGGAGCTTTGCCTTTGAAAATAGGATGCAAAAGTGTGCCATATGCAAATGAAGACTACATGAAAACTTGGCAGTGCATGATTTGCTTAGGCCATGAGAATAGTTTGATTTGGTAATGGGCTGATGGGCATGTAAAAATTATTACACATTATATCAAGACTGCAGAATGTGGACAAAAAACTGATATTAGCAGGGCTGTAAGACACAAATATGTAGGATCACACAGACCGGCAACACCATCAGAGCCAGACATCACAGCGTCTCACACAGAGAGAGAGAAACAGACAGACACCCCCCACCCAACCTTACACGCACTCTCACACACACACACTGAGGCTCATTAAGAGAGAAATGTGGAGCAGTTGATCACAGTGAGTCCATGCAGATCTAAAGCATTATCGACCTAAAAATGGCAAACTCTGTCACTGCTCTGCCATGGTTATCGACACGCTGTCTGCAGCTGGATGGATGTCTGCTCCCCTGACTGTAATGGGCTGCTCTGATATCTACAGAAAAGGCTTTAGGAGATTGATTGGTGGTTTCAGCTGTCTGCCTGCTCGGCCATTCACAGCTTACAGATGAATCACATAGGAAGTGGCAGGATCAGCCACTTGTTGTCTGACACCTTCTCCACAAACTCTGATCACAGTTAGCCACACAGGGGAAAGATTTTTCCACCCCACACAGTGCCGGATTAAGTTCCAACTGTTGTATGATTATTTTTATCTGAACTAAAAATATGAGCACATTTATTTGCAGAGCTGACAATAATCATGAGTTTAATTAAAAACTAAAAAATAGAAATAAAATTCTCAGATATAAAGGGCCCGATAAATATTATACTATTCTATGTATTCATTTTAGATATGTCTTATGTCATGCATTAATAGGACATATAGTAGTGGTGGGAAGTAGCCTACCACTTTGCGTGAGGGGGGACAAAAAGCAATGGTCATATAACTGTAAAATAATGAGGGACTATACTCATACTTTACGTGGAAGTACATAAAAAGAGTAACTAATGATGTGGTTGTTATTCTGATTCACAGATATGAACCAACCATTACCTAATGATTTATTAAAATAGCACCTCACAGTCTGTTCCCTAGTATCTCATCTTTTACTTTATAGCCCTTGATTACAAGTTATTTGAGAACCGCTAATCAACAATTCATTTATTCATTACTTGCTCTACTACATCTCAGAGGGAAATTATGTACTTTTTCCTCCACTTTGTTTATTTGACTGCTTTAGTTAGATGCTTCAGCTTAAGAGTTTATGTAAAACAACAATGTCACACTTATGACATGAATGAATAAAGATTAAGCCAATGGTTCCCAAGTTTTTTGGCTTGTGACCGCCAATGAACAAGTAGTGTTTACTTGGCATTTATTCCCTCTATTATTGATCAAAAACATTAAACACCCAGTGAAGATGCAAACATGTTTTTATCTATTGTAATGTCAAGCTCATCAACAGATGGAAAGCCCAAGCTGCCAAAGAAACAGCAAAGTCAATGAAGCGATGCATGATTTATCATTTTCCATTTGTATGCGGGGTGGAACAGTGGGTGGAGAGGAAGGAATGTGCCACCTAGAAATTTATAATTCAGTCAAAAGGGAATTAAGCCATTGTTTTAAAAAAAAACACAAAAGGGGACAAAACACTTTGATAAAGAAAAAGAGGTGTAACAAGCACAATGGTCTCATGTCTGACAGAGCCACACGTTTCTGTGTTTGCATGGATGTGTGTGTTTGTGTGTGTCTATAGTGTGTAAGTGTAAATGTGTTTGTTACGTACAGTATTCGCTTCTGTGAGAATGTTTAAAAATCATCTTCACATAGAACACTTAATGATACATTGCACAAGTAAATCACAAAGAGTAATGATAGAACAAACAGAACATAAAGTCAGTATGTTGTATGTGTGGGTAAAACTTGTCTAGAATAAGACAGTAGTTTGTCAGTGAACTTTGTGAGTTTTAAACACACTCATCCCAAGTCATCACATATTGCCACTTTGCATTGGACTTCCACATCGACATATTATGCTCGAGGTATCCTCCTGCTGTTGACATTCCTGGATGCTGCTAGTGGGATGTCAACACAAGCACATGCATAGTGGGATTACCCTGCATGGGGTTATATTTAGGTAACAAAAGCACATAGCAACCAATGCTGGGGTGTCAACAAGCACATGCTGGCACGGATGGTTTGGCATCAAACGTACAGATTATTAGATATAGGCAAAAAAGGCCTGTAAGTTGTAGAAACATCTCATTCAGATGAGAAGTGAACACCAGACTCCTATAGGGACTTTCATGCTCCTTATATTGCGTCGTTACAGGCATGCAATTCAACCTGACGCTGTCCAACGACGTATTATGCTGACGTGAAATATGGCTTTTGGTGTCGGGATCTTATGCCGAAAGCACTGCAAAAGTGGCGGTATTTGACAACTTCGGAATGAGAAAGGGCAAGAGTTATGGAGCCAAATTTTGAAACATAAACTTTGTTAAATGTTGCTGTTGCTCCTGGCTTAATATGAGTAGAGGTTGCTCAGCTAATTTTATGCAATGCAAAGTGTCAAAGGCTATGCCACCAACTAGCGTTTTGGAGTTTAATTACAGAGCGACACAGAAACACCACTGCACAAACTTAAATGCTCCCAACAGTATAGGCCACTTGTGTGCGCTTGCCTATGCATAACTCAGTCGTTTTAGGCAGTTTGCTTTAGGTAACAATACTAAGAAGGCCTGGTTAACATCAGTTTTAATTTGGAGTGTATGAAAAACATACATCTCTCAGATAGCAATTGGCTCATAGGGTGTAAGACAGTAAAATATGTAGCCAGATGCTAGTCTTCCATGAGCCTTGTAAGTAAAAAACCCTGCGAGTGTAGTATTTGTATACTGTATGTACATTGGCAATAACCACTATTGATAGCCTGCTTGTTGACTGAAGGCTGTAGTGTCCAAACAGCTTTGGACAGTAGGCTTTACTCCTCACATTTTTTACAGGGATCACTGCTGAAGAGACCCAGAATCAAACCTTGAGGAACACCTGACACAAGATGTGGGTGATGTGGTTCTGAAGAAACTTCTGACTATCTAAACCTGCTATTGAGATTTAATGGGATTTTGCAAGTGTTGGCAACCATTTTTAAGGCAAGCTGAGAAAAAATGATGCAGCTAACTGTCGAGAAAGGTGTGGAAATTTAAAAGCGTAAAACTAAAAACATCTTCAGTACAAGATGTTACTTTTGTCACTTGAGGGAGGGCTGTTGCAGTGTGGATTATTCTAAAATAGTTTTGACAAAAACAATAACCTGAGAGAGAACTATTTTCCTTTTAACCTTGAACAAAAAGGATAAATCTGAGTTGGATCTGAAATTGTTTAAATCATGAAAGGGAGGCAGTTTTCTTTTCAAAGCACATTCAAATTGAGAAGGTTTAAATATATATAATATTGTGTGTTCTTGCCTCTGGGGTTATACATGTGCATTTGAGAAGTTCTGTATACAAACACAGTAAAAAATGTATATGTGTGTTTGTGTGTTGGGTTTTTAGACTCAGTGGGAGCAGAGAGGCAGTTAATCAGCCACCTCTTTCTCTCCTTTCACAGTTTCTTCAAAGGGAGGTGCCAAGAGGCAACTGCTGAGAGTGAGAGACAGTATCTTGATTACATTTCTCATCAAAACAATAGGCTCTCTCCAAGACTAGCAGCCGGCAGCAGCCCAACCATATAATTGTGAAGATTTAATATTGTCAGGTAGAGAAACCTCTTTCCCTGAGGGTTAGAGAAGCAGATAACAGGAATATGAGCATGAAAGGACAATTTTCAGGCACAAAGGACATGGGCCTAATTATCGACCAAGTTTTTAAAATGGTATCCTTTTTTTCCCTTGGTGACATAATAGTGAGATAAATAGGCAGGCAAACAGAGAATCATAAGAGACAGACAGCTGTGTCTGAAAAAGTATCTTCATTTATTCATAATAAAAGATTGCTCAAATTTTGTAATTGGGAAATTTAATGACTCAGGTCAAGTGAAATCACAAATTTTGATTATTGTGTTACAGCATATATAGAAGTGGAGACAACCCGATGAATGGAGGAATGGAAATGGAAATCATTCTGGAGCTCTGTATATTGATTCTGACAACATTAACATCACGCTGAGCTTGAGCCTTTAAGGATGTGCAGGGAATGACGGGATGGAGGGTTGAAATGAATGGAAAATGATGCTGAAGGGATGGCAGCTCTCCTCTCCCAGACGGTGAAGGCTGCCTGTCTGGATGAGTCACCCTCTGATTCCTCGTTTCCAAACAAATTAGAGTGAAAACAAGCACCGGTGGAGGGCTTATGAGGTCTGTGGAATCAATATGCTATTAAAACCTGTCTTTGCCCGCCTCTGCCCATCTGTGCCCCCTGCTCGACCTAACACTGACTAGTACAACTTGGTGTTTCCAGGCCAGCGCTGCACACCATGCTATTGCTGGCTCACTGAAGAGCTGGCAGAAGCTGCTGAAGGCATGTGTGTGTGTGTATGTGTGTAGGTGTGTGCATGTTTGTCTGTGTTTGTATGTGTGGACAGCTGGCACACTCGCATACCTGGCTAGTTTGACTTTAGGCTGGCATCTGCAGCTGTTAGAGAACGTGTGTTGTCACTTATAATACAATCAAAATGCCTGAAATAAACTTTTATGAAAGTGGAGTTCAGTTAGTTTGGTTGTTTATCAATTAATGTATGAAATAATTATGAATTAACATTCCTCAGGATTGAAGTTTGAGCTACTCACATAAAGTCACAGTGACCTAATGATTTGTTAATGGTGAGTTACAGGAATTCTTGATACATCCTGCATTAATACATGCAATAAACAAGATAAGTTAAGTATGATTAGCATGGTTTGTACCCTTGAGCCCGTTACATATAGTGTCACGGCTCGCAGATATTAGTATTGTATTTCTATATTTATAAGCACAAATTCCACTCATTTATGAAGTCGCTCCTTACACACTCCTTACGCACTCCTAAACCATGCTGTGTGAAACAGGCCTTATGATAAAGTTTTACTCACCTTTGTTATGCCATTAAAGATTTTTTTCAGCTCTCCCTATCATTTGGGACTGTACATTCCTGTTGTACTCCTCCTGTGTGTCCTTCAAGAAAGTTAAGAATTATTTTAATCCTACTTCATATTTTTTCTTTAGTTCCTCTGCTGTTTGAGGAGGCCCTACTACTTTTAGGTTTGTTTTGTTTTTGTCCATAAATGTGTGACCTTATTTTTTTTTATTATTATAAATGTATGAGTTTATAATCTCAGAGAATATATTTATTGCTAATTTGTGGTTTTCCTTGAAGTTTTTATCAATTTTTGATTAAAATAGACAATCATGGAGATAAAGCCCTCAGAGGCAAATAATATTTAGGGGGAAAAAAATCCATCATATAGGTTTGATCCAAAATGTTTTTGCTTGTTTGATTTGTTTTGTTTAAGGATCATGTCAGGATACTCTTTTATAAAATTATTGTGTCATAAAATTAAATTAAAATTAAATGATTTTTTATGACATTTTTTTAAATCGGTGTAACATAGGGGTAAATAATTATTTTGCAAGGTGAAAAGAAAAGGGTTTTTTTTTCATCCATGAAAACAGATGAAAAAAAGAATATGGGCAGGTTATTTCTTAAAATCATTTTAGGATCATCACTTAAGGATCATTTCTTCTAAATGTTTGTTGTTGCAATGCTCATTTTGGCTACAGGAGGCTGAAGTGCACTCATCACCACCCCATATCCTAATAAGACTAAAAGCATCCATGTTTTACTCCATGAGTTTTAATCGCTTCATGCATCAGACAAGGTTAATTTGTGTTAGCAGGTTATGTAACAGATAATTACACAAAGCAGAAGTTCCTTGTCTAGCTCATGTGGGGCTGGAGTTTACAACAGAATAACATAGATGGAAAAAAAAGAAAGAACTCATCCTGGAGTGGTTGCTGAGGCAGACAGACTCATGAAACTCTTACCTACAGGCAATTTACAGAGTTAAATCCCCCTGACTTGCATGTCTTTGGACTGGATTCAAATCAGTGTTTTGAGGACTCCAAGGCAGAGTTACAAGATTTTAACAGCAGGTCAACTCTCTGACTGGCTGCTCTGTGTACTTGGACTGTATGACTGACAGACTGGCTGCAGGGTGAACATCAGAAGGATTATACATGCATGTCTTATCGGACTCTGACAGAGCTCTCCTGACAGCCTCCAGCTCTGCCTCTCTCTCACTCCTGTCTCTGTCTCTGTCTCTGTGGGCACACAAAGGCCTGGGGAAGGTTTTTTCAGTGGGCCTTTTTCACAACATCCATTTTGTATAGGAAAACCTCAGGTGTCACTAATAACATCAATGATGGCTCCGCTCTCCCCAAGTATCCCAGTGAGCCATGGCAGTATGACAGTGAGCCACCTCGCACAATACCAGGACCCTGACACTGAAGCAGATAATTGGAATTCAGCCTTTATTCATTTCATTTCATTGTGTTTTGTGAAACTTTCCTCTGTGGAAATCCAAATATGGTCACTTCTGGCTCGAAAAACCACGATGGTGATGGAGAAAATGCAGAACTCAAAGCTTTAAAAGGTGAGTTCACAAACCAAAGCATGACATTACAAAAGCCCTATCCATTATTTTTAACAGTCAATAAATTTAACTTATAAAGCAGTACAAAAAAAGGCATAATCAATAACATTGTGGCTTTGTTCCATGTAAGTAATCCAGTAAGGCGCACCACAGTGAGCTTGCACAATTGTCTTACAATTGACCAACTTAAATAAAATGTAATGTAAAAGTTGTACCTGTTGTTTTCTTGAAATGGCATTACAAAATATCTGCTGTTAAAAAGGTCTTTCCTCACCCAATAACATCCAACAACTCCAACAGGTAAGTTAGGTGGCTGTCAATCACCCACAACTAAAAAAAACAACAAACAACATTTAATAATGGAAATGTACTGTAGACAAATTAGGGATAAAAATCCATAAGATCTTGTTGTCACATCAAAAACAGTGCTAATGGTAGTATTTCTGTGCTAATGTGTATCTTATCAAAAGAGTATAGTGGGAATATAGCCACCAGTATTTCTCTTTCTCTTGTGATTAGGCTGTTTGAAGAAACAAGCATGATTTCCTGGCTGCATTAACTGTTTTAACAGCCTGTTGCTGCTGTTGGACTATTTCCTAAAATTCATGCTTGTCTCTCTGTTTGTGTCTTTGTCTTCAAACCACTGCCTTTTCCCTGGGATGAATTCCAAAACGTTTGAATAGAAAATTCTTAATATATGGTCCAAAACCCACATGACTGTTACTGTAAGATATATTCGTAGTGCGGATGATTGTGTTTGTGCTTTTTTTTTATCATTGGTGTGTGTAATTCTTATCATGCTGACTTTACTTAGGTCTCTCCAGCTAGCAGGGAACGTTCTCACAACATTGGCTCACGTTACCTACAAGTTGCAATAATGTTTTAAAGAAAACATTTTAATCTAATGTTCAAAGAACGCTTTAAGGACGTTTATTAGTTGAAATACTGTTCCTTTAAGGTTATATGCTGACTAAGACATTTGGTTATAACTGCAACATTATGAGGATGTTTTGATGATATTGAGAAGTTACAGATCATAGAATGTTCTTTTATAAAACGTTCCCACAATTTTACATGAAACAAAACAAAGGAAGAGGACTTTAAAGGCGACATCCAGAAAATATATTATTGAGGCCTGAGATTACAGACAATTTTTAATAAAAATGTGATGTAATGTGATATGTTAATATATATATATATATATATATATATATATATATATATATATATATATATTTACTGGTTATAGAGAATATTACCCTAACTTTAAGAAGAATGTTCTGGGAACTAAAAGAAAACCTGCTGCTGAAAACATTCCTAAAACATTGCATTGGTTGCATTGTGCCATTTTTAGAATGTTTTTAGAACCAAAACTTGCTAGCCAGGGATTTATTTACAAAAAACAAGGTGATAACATTGTGCAAAAACTGTCTTCAAAATGTAATAAAAAATAAAGACTTTCTTTTAAAGCAAAGAAAGCGACACTAAATTTAAAAATGAACATTGAAGTGTTTTCAAATAAACAAGCAAAAGTTCATGCACCCTCACTCCAAAAGTACAGATCGCAGATTCCTGTGCACACTAGTTTCTTAGTCCAGCACACAGCAACCACACTGACCCACTGACACACCTGTTTGGCTGCTTCAGTTCTTATAAACTGCATGCTGCTGATCAGCAGATTAAGCACAGGTTTGCTTAATCACTCTCTGATTGAATCCTGGAGAAGCACACAAAGAAAAAAAAAAGTAACAGGCCCAAAAATAGGCCCACCTACCTATCAGCCAAAAAGCTAGTAAAGTATAGTGGATGGTATACCCACTTCCCTCTGGTAGCCTCCCAATCTGCCTAGTAGTACACACAGTAGTCTCTGTGTGCTCACAGTCAAGATACAACAACATAACACTTTTTGTTGCAGGATGTGTTTTTCAAGCAGAATTTTTCTGTGTTTTATCAGTTATAATCATGACTCATTACTTTCATACAGACACACAGGTCCTTCTGATTAGCAGATCAGACCTCCATCAGCGCCTGTGTGTCCCTGTAATATTCCTGCTACCACAAAAAATACTGTTACTATTACCACTACTTTTCTGCATCAATTTACATCAATCAAAGTATTTATTTAAAAGAAAACACAAAGTTGAGGCAGTATGACATTTCAAAATAAAATGGAAAATACTGCAGTAAGACTTTGAAGTATTTGTATTTACGCAACACAATTAAAAACTCTTTATTATAATTGTCTGAATGGTACAGGAAAAAAATATCCTAGTGAAAATTTAGTTTTTAAATTATAATAAGAATGTCCCGACAGCTGATGGAGCTGGACTCATCCTGTAGATGGCTGATATGTTCCGGATGTTTTTACCAAATAAAGCAGGAATCTGTGTTTTTACGAGCAAAACAGCTTAATATGTAGAAATCTCTGAAGGTCACTTGCCGTTAGATCTTAATTGATCCTGCTGTCGATTAAAATAGGTCTGATTGATGAAATTACAAGTGCTGCGCCACGTGCGTAAAAGGCGCACAGCGCTTCTGTCAATGTGGAGACGCACATATCAATCCAGCTGCTATGTGATGACTAAATAAATAATAAAAGAAATGCACACAGTTGCAGTAAACCAACACATAACGCTCAGTCATGATAAAACTTAATAATTACAGAATCTCCCTAATTACATGAAAATTGAATTTTGATGCGCATTTTAAAGTGTTCTGGAGCAACGTAAACGAGACAGAACTTAACAGTTAGATGTCGGCAACTCTGAGATCAGTAAAATAATAAATATTATATATACAGTTTTTGATCAAGCAGGCACACACGAGTTTGCAGTTGGCCCATATAGCGCAAATATTTGCAAAAACAAAAACACACAATCAGGCCAGCTGTTCATAAGACTGACAGCAAACCTCTATCAGACACTATGAGTGAGGGCGCAGTCAGGTATGCAGGCTGCATGTCTACATTAGTTATATATAGACCTGATCTCAGGTGTTTTGCAAGTTGATTAAATTAAACTTTAGATCACAGAGGTGAGTGACGCACGTGCGCACAGTGCGCAGTGACGTGGAGTGTCCATGGTTTCCTTCGGTGCATCTTTATTTCATAACAAAACAGAATCGTCAGATTTTTCCAGAGAAAAGTTTTTCACAACTTTCACTCGACGATTTCTACTGAGAAATAGCATCCTGACAGGAGTAAAGACTCTCAGAAACTCACTGAAAGCCACTCAACTGCCTTCCATGATGGAAACTGTAAGATTCAAACATTTTGACTGACTTTTTGTCTTCAACTTGACGGTGTTTAACCCCCGACTGAAACATTGTAAACAGGCTCATTTGTTAACAAGCTAGCAAAAAAGAGACAAACGTATTTTGTTTTTAACAGCCACTTAATATTAATATCAACATTTAAACACCACTGAATTCATAGCATTGAAATATTTGACATACATATGACATTTCTTGAACTGCAATTTCAAAAAACTTGAAATTTAAATGTATATCCTACAATGTTTAAAATTTCAGATCCATAATTTCACGTATGAAAATTTTGGAAAACATATATATTGGCTTTTTGGATCTGAAAATAGCAATCAATCTGAGCAACCTGAAACTTTTTTTTTTATCTGAAACTTTAATTCATGGATCTGAATTTGTGAACAAAAATATATTCAAATTCAGCTTTTGAGATGAAAGTGAAAATGAATACTCATATTACTATTTACAAACTGCAGGAAGATAATTTCATCTCACTTAAAAAAAACATAAACAATCAAATGGCTGCGTCTTATATTTAAATTCAGACAGTTTCAAGCATAGACAAATACTATATGTAAAGATGCTGCATTGACTGTCTTGGCCATTCATTGGTGCGTCTTCATATCGAATATGTCGATAACATATGAAGACTAAGGACAATATAAAACAGTAACAAAAAGCAAAGTACGAACAACCATACAAGCATGCAACACCAGGTTTTACACAAATAAATGAACTGACTTGTTGAATTACTGAACTGCAAATATGAGGGCTTTTAATTCAAAAAACCCACAGTTTCTACATTTACTTGCTATATATATATATATACTGTATGTATATGTGTGTGTGTGTGTGTGTGTGTGTGTGTGTGTGGTTTCAAACTTACTGATAATAAGAATTTCATCTTTTCATGTATCTCAGTTTATCTACAAAGTGATATCATGAATCTGAGTGTAGGCATGAGCACAACTTTGAAGGGAATTTAGGCCTTGTCTACACGTACACGGGTACTTTTTAGAAACACATATTTTCCTCCTCCGGTAACAAAAAAGTTCCTGTCCACACAGACGGTATTTAAAGACAAATCTCAGTCCACATCAAACATAAACGCAGACATTCAAGCAATTTCAAGCGCACGCCAAAGCGACAGGTGGTGATATAACCTCTACAGTAAGGCTACATTGGCCAGTCAGAAGCCTAAAGTCATTACCAGAAAAGTCATAACAAAAACAACAACAATGCATTGCAGGGAAGACAGAAGTGAAGTTTGAGGCCTACACACTCTGCTTGCATGAGCAGCACTGGCCAGTTGCAGCACGTCAATAGAGAAACAGTGGCTTACTGATTTTTTCCACGTGCCACAGACGGATGTCAGCAGAAATAGACCGTGAAAATGGTGTTTTGATAACTATATTGACTCTATACCACCTTTTACTACAGTTTCTGTCTTTATCTGTCACAGAGATGAGTTAATACAAATACATCTGATGAACTCAAACTTCCCTGCTTCCGTTTCAAAATAAAAGTTCTCTGACAACGTCTCTGTTGACCAAAACCCATCAATTACTCAGACAAGGCATTTTTATCATGTAACATTTGCATGACTGTATTGTTGACAATGCAAGAGCTGCACGACTTCATAAATGAGTGAAATGTGTGCTTATAAATGTGGAAATACAGAACTCATAGCAGCAGGTAGCTTTGCAGAAGCACCACAGCCAAAACCCTGTGTATGAACACCATGAGAGTGCAAATGTTGCAGGCAGGCAAGATGCACATTCTGACTTCAAAAACAAAGGAGCCAAGCCAAAACACCCAGTTTTTCCTGTCTACACATAAAAACAGGAAACAAAGAGGGATTTAAGGGGGATTTTAAAAGGGATTTTAAGGAACAGAAAACTTGTGATGAAAACGTGTTGAAAGGACTAACATGCCTAAATGCTGACAAAGAATAATGTCATTTTCTCAGGGAAGTTGAATTTTTTGCAGAAAATTGTGATTGGAGCTTTTTGTCATTCACTGCCGTTTGTTGCATTTACACTGTAAAAATTAATACCAGCTACAACATGTACAAAATTGAGGCAACAGTTTATTGATTTAATTTTTTTATTTTAATTAAAATGAACACAAATTTATATATTTTGGTGTATTCTCTTATTGTAAGCATCAGTTAATTAAATAGGTAATGCAAATAAATACCTTCAATGTAATTACATTGTTGGTATTTATGATATACATGTTAAGCATATCCACTTTTTAAAAAATTTAAAACAAAGCAATTTTCCATTTTTTTTGTTTCAAAATGAGTTTACTTTATCATTAGGTTTTATATGTAGAAATTATGCCAAAGGAATGAATAAATGCTAAGTGTGCAGATGGCAAATTGACAGATAAATTAAAAGAAAAGAGCGACAGAGTGAATTTGACCTTGAAAAAAAACTTTGAAAAATGCTTAAGATTTAATAAACAATATTGAATAGGATGTATTTTCAGTCTTTTTCATAATTGGATAAGTAAAAACAATAAAATAAATGGTTACTCATATATATTAATCATTTCTACTTGATAATTATGTCTCCAAACTGAGAGATCATGGCATGGGTTTTTATAGTATACTGTTGTATTTGTGAAGGATCATTCTAACATTGGTGTGTGTTACAGTCGTCTGCTGTGCCGTTCTTCCTACGAGACCACGACTACTGCAGAGTGTCTGCACGCAGGTCCACGAGACCCAGGGGGCCTGCTGCCCGCAGACCATGTCCATGCTGCAGCGGTGACCAGGTAAGACATCTGTTTTCCATATTTTGGATAGAAAAAAATGTTTATGTCCAACATTGTTCTCAATGTAATCCTAATTGGCTGCTCATGGCAGACTATATTTGAAATTGAAACATTTTGTCTGTTGTACAAGCCTATTGCTTAGTGGGTGTCAACAGGTGGTAATTATTCTGTATTGCAGAGATGAATAAAGTCAGCAAACCTGTTAGTTCCTGTTGTCATATTCAGCCATAACTGTAATGCTTTGCTAAAGCTGTATCTTACTGCTGCCTCCCTCTGTCGATGCTGGCCTCCTTGTGCTTAGTTGCTGGGTTAATGAGGGTGTCGTTCCCCAGATACTGACCATTATATCAACATTACCAAAATAAATTGACAAAAAATGCTTGTAAAAAGGCTTATCATTTCAGCCATTCAAATCTCTTCACTGATAAATGACGCAGAAAGCAGGTGTTGTCAATGTGCAACATTTGTCCTCTGAACTGTGTGTCCTCCTTGGGAAAAAAATCTGTCCGAATGACATTTTCTGAAGTCCCTTGAGAACTGATGTTAAATTATTTCTGTCAATTTTCCTAAAATTGACTGAGAAACAAAAAGCATTTTTCCTAATGTTAGACCCTCAAGACTAACTTTAAATCAAACTTTTGACAGAGCTCCATGCAACACCCTGTTTCCAAAAAAATACTGTAGTGTCCTGTCATTTAAAACAGCAGCAGACTGTTAAGGGCCTCCAGCCTGTTGCTTGTGGAGAAACCCACAATGCCTCGCTAACTACAGTAACAAACTGTTTTACTGTTTGAGATTAGTTGTAAATTAACAGCAATTGACTTATAAGAGAGACTTATAAGCTGAAGTAAAAGGTGGCATAGAGTCAATTTATTATCAGAACACCATTTTCACTGTGTATTTCTGCCAAAAACTCTGCGCGGCACACAGAGAAAATTGGCAAGCCACCGTTTTTCTGAATCCGGCATAAGAGTATAAAAATATCTTGTCAGTATCTTGTCAAATAACATTTTCACTGGAATCTGACATGCTCTCATGTGGTTTTGACCTTTCCCAGGTGCGGACTTCTGAGCCGAAGTACCAGCCCTTTGCTTCCGCTGGCCCCCCTCCCCAGAAGAGGAAGCGAACCGTTGCGGCTCGTCCTTCCGAGTCTTCAGAGACTCCTGAGGTGGTCAGTTCAGTGTCCACTCCTGAGCCCTCCACCTTAGCCGGTGACTTTGCCTCTCTTTTGGCTTTGGTCCCTAGGCCTTCTGCCATCACTGAGGACCAGCCGGTGTGCTCCGATGTGGCCCCCAGCCCTCAGCCCTCCACTCCTGTGCCGCCTGACGACGCCCCTCTGATGATCCACAACCGGTCCGTTGAGGAGTATCAGAGGATCTACCACGAAGTCGTGGATGACATGCTGAGGTATGCTGTCAACATCATGACTTTTTCAATTAGATCATCTGCTTCAATATTTATTATATCAGCTTTTTAATCACATGTATGGTCATGACTTAATTTGTGTTTCCTCTGCTCTCCTAAGGTTCAAGAATGGTCGGCTGCGCCCATACAGTCTGGCCTTGGGTCGATGCATCAAGCAGAGGCTTTGGGAGCATCTGGAGCGTCCAACGTTCACTGAATCAGTTAATGAGGACGGACTGGTTCGTGTGGACGTGTCATACGGGGCTGGGGTCCACCCTCCCGTGTATGACGTGGACGTTTCAGGTGAACCAGAGCCCTGGACACCACCTCAGAAATGAGCTAAGAAATACATTTTTTCTTACTTAGGCTCAAATATGTAAATATGTAAATAGCATTGTAGTGTTAAGTATTATAGTGTTAAGTATTGTAGTTTTAAGTTAACTGTTATATTCATAAGTTAAGTAGTAGCTGTGTGCTGCAAGAGCTCTCCATCTTTGTCACTCTGCTGCAGAATCAACCACATTCAAGCCATCTACTGCCTCCACCTTCTGCCAGCAGTCAACCCAACTGCTGTCTGAGCATCCACCTGCCGTCTCTAGCCTCCTGCTCCAACCTCCACAGTAGCCTCTCACAGCCACCTTCAGATTTAATCTCTGCCACTTACAGCCTTTGCCAGCAACCTGCAGCCACCGCCTCCACCTGCAGATTCTGGCAGACTGCTATGACCATACCTCCACCTACAGCCTCTGCTTGCAACCTGCAACCTGCAGCCACCGCCTCCGCCAGCAGATTCTGGCAGACCATTATGACCACACCTCCACTTACAGCCTCTGCCAGCAACCTGCAGCCCCCACCTGCAGATTCTGGCAGACCTTTGTGACCACACCTCCACCTACAGCCTCTGCCAGTGACCTACAGCCACTGCCTCCACCTGCAGATTCTGACAGACCGCTGTGACCAAACCTAAACCTACAACCCTCTGCCAGCAACCTACAGCCGTCGCCTCCACCTGCAGATTTGGCATACCACTATGACCACACCTCCACCTACAGCCTCTGCCAGCAACCTGCAGCCACTGCCTCCACCTGCAGATTCTGGCAGACAGCTGAGACCAAGCCTCCGCCTACAGCCTCTGCCAGCAACCTGCAGCCGTCGCCTCCACCTGCAGGTTCTGGCAGACTGCTATGACCACACCTGCACTTACAGCCTCTGCCAGCAACCTGCAGCCACCACCTCCACCTGCAGATCCTTGCAGACCTCTGTGACCACACCTCCACCTACAGCCTCTACCAGCAATCTGCAGCCACCGCTTCCACCTACAGATTCTGGCAGACAGCTGCAACCAAGCCTCCGCCTACAGCCTCTGCCAGCAATCTGCAATTGCCACCTCCACCTGCTGATTCTGGCAGACAGCACCAATCAAACCTCTACCTACAGTCTCTGCCAGCAACCTAAAACATATTCTGGCAGACAGCTGTAACCAAAACTCCACCTACCACCTCCACCTCCAGACAGCTTCCAGCAACCTGCAGCCGCCGCCTCCACCTGCAGGTTCTGGCAGACCTTTGTGACCACACCTCCACCTACAGCCTCTACCAGCAATCTGCAGCCACCGCTTCCACCTGCAGATTCTGGCAGACTGCTATGACCACACCTTCACCTACAGGCTCTGCCAGCACCCTGCAACCTGCAGCCCCCACCTGCAGATTCTGGCAGACCTTTGTGACCACACCTCCACCTACAGCCTCTGCCAGTGACCTGCAGCCACTGCCTCCACCTGCAGATTCTGACAGACCGCTGTGACCAAACCTAAACCTACAATCTCTGCCAGCAACCTGCAGCCGTCGCCTCCACCTGCAGATTTGGCATACCACTATGACCACACCTCCACCTACAGCCTCTGCCAGCAACCTGCAGCCACTGCCTCCACCTGCAGATTCTGGCAGACAGCTGAGACCAAGCCTCCGCCTACAGCCTTTGCCAGCAATCTGCAATTGCCACCTCCACCTGCTGATTCTGGCAGACAGCTCCAACCAAACCTCTACCCACAGTCTCTGCCAGCAACCTGCAACCTGCAGCCCCCACCTGCAGATTCTGGCAGACCTTTGTGACCACACCTCCACCTACAGCCTCTGCCAGTGACCTAAAAACATATTCTGGCAGACAGCTGTAACCAAAACTCCACCTACCACCTCCACCTCCAGACAGCTGCCAGCAACCTGCAGCCGCTGCCTCCACCTGCAGGTTCTGGTAGACCTTTGTGACCACACCTCCACCTACAGCCTCTACCAGCAATCTGCAGCCACCGCTTCCACCTGCAGATTCTGGCAGACTGCTATGACCACACCTTCACCTACAGGCTCTGCCAGCACCCTGCAGCCTCTGCCTCTGCCTCCACCTGCAGATTCTGGTGGCCAGCTTTGACCAAGCCTCCGTCCACAGCCTCTGCCAGCAATCTGCAACTGCCACCTCCACCTGCTGATTCTGGTAGACAGCTGCAACCAAACCTCTACCTACAGCCTCTGCCAGCAACCTGCAACAGATTCTGGCAGACAGCTGAGACCAAGCCTCCACCTACAGCCTCTGCCATATATCTGCAGCCACCGCCTCCACCTGCAGATCCTGGCAGACAGCTGAGACCAAGCCTCCGCCTACAGCCTTTGCCAGCAATCTGCAATTGCTGCTTCTACCTGCTGATTCTGGCAGACTGCTATGGCCATACCTCCACCTACAGACTCTACCAGCACGCTGCAGCCTCCACCTCTGCCTCCACCTACAGGTTCTGGTGGCCAGCTTTGACCAAGCCTCTGTCCACAGCCTCTGCCAGCAATCTGCAACTGCCTCCAGCAATCTGCAGCCATCTCCTCCACCTGCAGATTCTGGCAGACAACTCCAACCAAACCTCTACCTACAGTCTCTGCCAGCAACCTAAAACACATTCTGGCAGACAGCTGTAACCAAAACTCCACCTACCGACTCCACCTACAGCCTCTGGCAGCAACCTGCAGCCGTCGCCTCCACCTGCAGATTCTGGCAGACCTCTGTGACCACACCTCCACCTACAGCCTCTGCCAGCAACCTGCAGCCATCGCTTCCACCTGCAGATTCTAGCAGACTGCTATGACCACACCTTCACCTACAGGCTCTACCAGCACCCTGCAGCCTCTGCCTCCACCTGCAGGTTCTGGTGGCCAGCTTTGACCAAGCCTCCACCCACAGCCTCTGCCAGCAATCTGCAACTGCCACATCCACCTGCTGATTCTGGCAGACAGCTGCAACCAAACCTCTACCTACAGCCTCTGCCAGCAACCTACAACAGATTCTGGCAGACAGCTGAGACCAAGCCTCCACCTACAGCCTCTGGCCATATATCTGCAGCCACCGCCTCCACCTGCAGATTCTGGAAGACAGCTGTAACCAAACTCCACCTACCGCCTCCACCTCCAGACAGCTGCCAACAGCAGAATATCTGATCTCTGTAGAATGATCTGAGGTTGATCTCTGTATTTTTGTCCAGCCACCCCCCCCCCCCCCCCCCCCTGCTTTCTCCCTCTATCCCTCCCTCCCTCTCTCCCTTCCTCACTCTCTCATAATAGAATAGAATAGAATAGAATAGAATAGAAAAGAATAGAATAGAATATATGTACAAGTAAAAGCAGTTTGCAGCATGTAAGTCACTATATAAAATGATAAAAATGGATTTTATATATATATATCTATATATATAGATATATATATATTTCTACACAATAATAGTAATGATAAAAAATAATAATATTAAAATAATTTAAAATAATTAAAAAAATTGTAATTTAGGTTTTTATAATGATAAAACAAATACAAGTCATACTTCTACTAATGCTACTGCCACTTCAAATCTGTTAACCAAAAAACCCACATGCAAATAATAGATTTTAGACCTAATTTTAAACCTCAAAAGTTCACAGCCAAAATATCAATTATAAACAAAAGGAAAGGATTAAAAATCAGTAAACAATTAAATAGATAATAAATAAATTTCTACATAACAATAATCATAATAATAACACAGATACCAATAATACTAACATTAATATAATATAATATAATATAATATAATATAATATAAATATAATATAATATAATATAATATAATATAATATAATATAATATATAATATAATTTAGGTTAATTTAATTTAATTTAGAATCCCCTCCGAGAATCGCCACCTTAACGTGGTGGAGGGGTTTGTGTGTCCCTTGATCCTGGGAGCTGTGTTGTACAGGGCTTATTAGACCCTGGAGACCCTGGTGGGGTCTCCCAGGGCAAAGTGGTCCCAGGGGAGGGGCCAGACTAAGAGCGGTTCAAAGAAGACCTAGACTCTTCGTCCAACTCTAAAGATGTAGCAGGATCGAGGAAAACTGTAATTTCATTTTATAAACTTTGTTAAAAAATGACTAACATATCTACCTTCTACCTTCTTCCTAAATACCACTGCACCCCTGATTAGAGGGTAAAGAATGATTTACCAACATCGTCCTATGGTTTTGAGGACTTCTTGGTATTGTAGGGTATTTTATTGGTACTACTGGTAGTTGTGCTAAAACTGCTTCTATTATTAATAGCACTACTTCTACTACTACTACCAGTACTTCTACTACTACCACTACAATAACAACTACTACTACTGCTACTAATACTACTAGTAGTACTTTTCTGTAGTTTTTTTGATCGACTACTACCTTTGCATACTTTTAGCTACAGAAACCATTCAAATGTCAAAATGTCATGCTCTTCAAGGATGTGTCTCAGTTTTCTTCTAAATTTTATGCCTCAAAATACTAAACATTTCTTTTTTCGACTTCTTACTTTGAAACTCTTCCAGTTGAACTCATAGCTTCTTCAGTTTAAAGCAGTTTAGCTTTTATTTCTGCCAGTTTTTTTTTATATGTTTCCAGCTATTTGTAATATATTTCTCTATTTTCAGCCATGGTTTTGAATTCATTTTAGCTTTAAGCATCCACATGCATGTTCTGCAGGAAATGTATTTTCTAGTCATTAATAAAATAAAAATGCACATAAAGTACCACATCTTTTCCTGGCTTACATATTTATCTGTTTATTTCAATGCACACAGTGATGCAGACAAGGGTGTCATTTTATTTTATTTTTTCGATGATGAGGGTGGACAAATATTAGGTAGGGGTTCTTGGAGTCCCCCCCTCCCTAAGATTTTTGTGTATCTTCATCAATTTACATTGGAAATCTATTAATTTATTTAAAGTAAAACACACGTACACACACATTTGAGGCAGTTTGACAGTTAAAAATAAAAATGGAAAATAATGCAGTGCAAATCTCTGTTCACTATGCTCAGCTGACTGAAGAAGCTAATGATATGCAGCATGAAGGTGAACTGTCCGCTATGTATAAGAGGGAGGAAACTTTCTTTCATGATGGTATCTCATCTCAAAGACTGCTGCCTCTGACTTTTGCAGTTTTATAAAAAGCCTAAACATTGAATTAGGTGTTCATATGTTACACAACGACCCAGATGCCTTCAGCAGGGCAAAACTAGTAGTTCAATACACAAAAATAAGCCTGTAAAAAAATGCATCTTTCAAAGTTTTACAACATATGGTAACTTGAAGATTGAAGATCCAATTGTCACATTTATGAGATCATATTAAAATTTATTCCTGTGATTTTTGGGAGATGATGGCACATTATTCTCTGGCAGTCCCAAGAGGAATTACAATTTTAGTCATTCATTACATGAAAGAAGAGAAAATAACTAAGCACTTCTTAATTTAATAAGACAGTCTGTCCATCAGTGCAGCTGCATATATGACACACATTCAACCATCCCACAATACGCAGGAAGAGAAGTCATTACAATCTGACACGTTCCCTAGGAAACTGCTTCCCACTCCGCTGCTGGCTGGGATTTTTTTTTTTAGCTTTATCTCTTCTTTTCTTATATAAAAGGAATAAAGATCATGTCCATCGTCTTCTACTTCGCTGTGTGTCTCGCAACATAAAATGCATCGCATATTTAGAGGAAACAGGAAGAGAGATGTCGAGAGAGAGAAAGTGAGACAGAAATAAAAGGACAGATTCTCCATGCTTCTAAAGCATGCAGACCATATCCAAAATGATTTAAATCGCATTTCTCTTGAGCATTCATCTCCATTTGGTGAACTCTCGGTTGGTTGACTTCCAATTTCGAATGATTCAGCACTCAAATGAAGGATGGCAAGTATAGCTTTGGATTTACACCACAGGGACGGATGTGAGGAGATTTAAGAGAAGAGCCAAGAGAAGGCTGTCTACAAGACAGCTCATTAAGTTGATATTACAAGTGTGAATATGACAAGCTATTATTTACAGACAAACAGAAAGTACAGCTTGCTCACTGTTCTGCCTATCAATACCTAGTTCTTTGGTTACTTAATATTTGCTTTCAGTATAAGGGGTAACAAGATCGGATTGTGTCAGGAGAGGCAACAGGAACTTAAAAGATCATTCTTATTTTAAAAAAAACAACAACCGAATGACATACAATCAAAACAAAGATCTAACAAAGACTTAACTGAAAGTAACTGAAAACCAGGACTTAAAAACAAACAAAATACAGGTGGATAGCTAGGGTGGAGAAGCTCAGGCAAGGAGGCAGGGAGCTGATTGGCCAAGAGACACTGAGGAGCAGGGAGGGACTAACGAAGCTGATGCAGTTCAGGTGTGTAGATGTCAAACATGGGAGAGGCAGCACAGGAGCACAGTAACACAGGAGGAGAAAAACACAATAAACTGAAACCCCAAAACCAAGATAACACAATCATCTTAATATTAAGCCAACCAAGTGAAAACAAAGACAGACTTACTTGAAAAACTTAAAATGAAAATGAAAAACTTAAATGAGTCTTACTTAATCCAGTCTTCCCAAAAGTCTGAAGGAATCATGACACGGCAGACTTTCCTAGTTTTATAATAGTAAACTTGTGTCCTCAAAACCAACCTTTTCTCATTCCCACATTATCAAATTTTGAGGCTCTGTTGCATTGAAATATAGAGAAACATCGAGGTTCAACATATCTGCTACGGAAAAATGTACATATTTTACATATCTGTTGATAGCTGAAATGTACAATGCCAACATTTATTTTGGTGATTGGGTTGTCAAAACACACCTCACAATACCAACACCAGTAGCCTGACATGCAAAATGATTAATGTATCACGTTGCAGGTTTTCTCTGTTAGTCTGTATGATAAAGAGTCGGTAATCATCCAATCAGCTAAATCAATCCAATGTGAGGTGATCAGCTGGTATATTTCATATGTGTCAAAGCACAAAATGTATTCATTGCATAATTCCATTTGACGTATGATCTGTGTCTCTTGCTTTGCAAAAGTCAAACAGGAGTAATCTTTGATAAATGAACAGTGAGCTGGATGCCCTCTGTGAGGTGAACATTTCCTCATCTTCACAGGACCCATAAAGCACAAAAGCCCCAAACAGCCCTATTTCAGTTAAAATGACAACGAAATATTGACATGAATCAAATACAACTGCAGATTGAGAAACTTGTGTGTCAGAAAAACCACTGTTACGTGCAGACACTGTGATGTCAACATAATCTTTCACCTTTACGGTACAAATCAGGGCCATTTGGTGTCTGATTAGAATTCATACGGTTCTCAGAAGGATCGTCTCAGTCAACTGACAAAGAACATAATGAACAGTCCGCGGTGGCAGAAAGGTACATCCATGCAGCTGCATAAATTTGTTTCTCTTGCCTCAGTAGACGCAAACTGTCATCCTCCAGCTTCCCTGTCTAAAATGTGTCTTGAGAACATAAAAAAAATTACAGAGATTTGCTCCAGAGCTTTTTAACAAATAGGCAGTAAATCACAGCAAACTTGTGCATAGGGATCTTTTATGGATGCTTAAATTGAGTGAATAGTCATGTGCAGTCAAGTGAATTTTATTTATATAGTCCAATATCACAATTTCACACAACCTCCTCTCTCCCAAGGAGACGTGGAAAAAGGACAGACTACACAAACACATAAAAGGCAAAGCTCAAGGACAACATGCAAGAGGAGAGGCTGAATCTCCTGGAGGATGAAGATCCAGGTCCAAACATCTGTAATAAGGCACTGACAGCCCGGGGTGAGAGAGGGGGAGGTCTCAGGACGACTGATGGTCCAGCACAGAGAAGCCTGAGTGAAAGGAGGACAAGGAGGAGAAAAGATAAAGACGGAGAGAGGGAGAGAGAGGTTCACAGCTTGGACCCTTAGGTTGCTTGTGGGATGCCAACAAACTGAGGGTTAGAGAGATGTAGAGGATTTCAGAAAGTTTACAATATTTTCATCAGCTAGGCAAAAAAAATGGACTATAATTACTTATGAATACAAGTGCCTAATATATTCCTTGAAACTCAGACCATCCCACTGGAGTGATTATGGTAACAGGTTCAATACCTGAAGTATTCACACGGAAACTTAATAAAACAATGAGGCAAAACAATGAGTTTTAAGATTGTATTTAAAGGCCTCAATGAGTCAGACTGTCTGATCACCCAACACGTTCTCATCCCAAATTGTCCAACTCATTCTCATTCAGAACTTCATCAAGTAGCGCTGCTGTGTCAGTGCTTTTAACATACAACTGTGATGCCAAAAGCAACCTTCTGCGTCCACATGCAATGCACATGGATAGCTTCACCAGATAATGCGATGGGACAGATCTGGTGGCATTGTTATTGTACACGGGCGGATGGCCACAAGCCATTGGGTGTGTCTGCATGCAAGCATCAGGGAATAACGCTGCCAGCAATTGCATTATGGTGACTTTCGTTTGGGGGTTTGGAGTTCGCTTCCTGTTTGGATATGTGTGTTTCTTTTCTGCACCTCACCATGTGATTTTTTTTGCGGAAACCTAACTGTAGGTGAGTTTGGTGCCTAATCCCAACCATTGTGACAGTATGCGCTGTTGCGTAAACACGGGGACTGTGCTGCTCCATCCTAACACACGTGCATTTGTTGACTCCACAGTCCCGCTCAAAAGTTAGTTGTTTGTGGGACCCACCCACCCGCATGCCCCATAAGCGCACTCATGCTCCTTATATCAAATGGTTACCGGTAGCATTATTACCTGACACCATCCTTCAGCTTTTCATGTGCACGCTCCTGGTTCTGTCCACCCATGTTCTCAAGTGACAGTGCCCGTGCATGTTGTATATGGACACACCCAGTGCCTTCTGGCTGCCATTGTATGATAACAATGCCACCAGTTCCGTCCGAGCCGCATTCTGGTTCGACGCAGCAGGTGGCCTTTGGGAGATCCACTGTCCAGTGGCATACCATGCAGATGCAACATGTTCCCCCCAGCCATGTTCTCACCTGACACTGACAGTCCACGGAATGTAATAACACTGCAAACAATTCTGTATGGCTCAGCTGATACTGTTCAGCAGCATATCACGCAGACATGGAAGGTGGCTTTTGTTGTTGGGATCTTACGCCAAAATCACTGCAAAAGCGATGGTATTTGGTGACTTTGGAATGAGAACAGGCTGGGTTATTCACCTGCTTATTTCCATAAATATATATATATTTTTTTTCTCGCTTTGCATTGTTTCAGTTCCTCAAGGCATGTTACAATACTTTTAACATTCTGTGAATCAACAACTGTGGAGCTGTATGCATTTAACATGTAAAGTTAAGGAGACAAAATCCAGCAAGAAAAACTGAATAGATACAAATGTTAAATATGTTGCACTGTCAAGCTATCAAAACACAGTCTTGAAACATCGTGCCCTCCAACTTAACAATCTTTGTACTGTTACAGATGTTGCATTCAACTTTCATGCTGGCCATCCCAATTGGCTTCAATATTGTAGAAAACTGGGAAGATAGAGACCAAGAGACAGGGGAAGCAGTAAAAACTTCATCATCATTCCCATTTCTAGCTGATTATACAGCTGCTGTATAATGAACTACCTCGAATTAACAATCCATCCACAATGATTTTATATTTCATCAAAATCCCATGATTGCCTCAAATTTCATCAGATATTAAAGTTTGCGAAATGCCAAAGCCCAATTAATTTTCTCAGGCCTCTGCGTACATTCAGCATTTGAAGTGTCTTGCCAACCAAGCCTGGGGACACCTTTGGGGGCTGAGCCTTACAGAATAGGATTTCTCCAAGTAAAATCCAGTTATGCCATAAGACCGGTCTGTGATAGGGCTTGGGCAGCCTGGCCTTGTTTGTCCACCCACAGAGCTGTTTTATAACGCCTGAGAGTGAACTGTGGGTCAACCACATCTCAGTCTCACACTTCTCAAAAACATTTGAAAGTAGCAACAATCTCCTGTGTGTGTTCAGCAGAATGAGAGAGATCACAGTGTTAAGATGCTCTTGGGTGAGTGCAGAGAGTGGCTGTGCAAAGAGTGGATTATAGGAGATCCAGCAAGTGTTATAGGCTTAATTCAACAAAACAACCAATATGAGAGGTAGGCACTAAAGTGACATACCCTTGCTTATACATTCTGCATATGTACTCAGCTGGAAAAGGTGGTATGAGGACCCAATTGCAGCACACAGTTGATAATGACATTTCCTGTTGCAACCCAGCACGTACACCGTCCATCTGCATCATGCAGATGCGGCAGGCCGTCCGGCTGGCTGCCATATACATTAATACCACGGCCGGTTCTGTCTGGCTGCATTCTAAGCTGCAAGTCTGTGGCTTTTGGTGTCAGAATCTGTCACCAAAAGCACTATCAAAGCAGTGGTATTTGACATGTTCAGTGTGAGATTGGGTTGGACTGTGAGGCTGGGGTTTATATGCTGGCTGAGAGTAATGAGGATAAGCTGAGTTGCCTTGATGAGGTGGGCGTGGCTAGTGCTGAGGAATTGGAAAACCAGAGCACTGGAAGTACTGACAGAGATGGGTGAGTGGGAATGCAGAAAAGAGCAGGTGACCAGGAATGCAGAAATGTGACACTCAGCTAACATTACAGCACAGGTGTACTCTCTTTTGCATCAGCATTCTGAAAAACCCATGAAAAGATAACAGCATAAGAAGTATTATTTTGGTGCAAGGTTAAATCTGAGCACATCTTGTATTTAACCTCCTACACTTGCTCTTCCATGCAAAATCTCTTACACAATAGTGCCTCTGCTGCATGCTTCACTTAATTCATTCAGTTCTAACTTCACACAGATAATGTTTGTAAGATTTTTAGCCTCTTCTATTCATCTGTCTTCATTCAGGCGCTCACAGGTGGGAGTCTCTACTTGTGTGCTGCTCTCAGCAGCTGTAATTGGCAATGAACGACCCCCTCTATGGCCTTACTGCGGGCTTTCATCCAGAGCGGCTGCTGGGACTCCTTGTCCACCAATTGCAAATAAGAATAGACACTTTGTGGGTATTATTTTGACATAAAAAGTGTTTTAATAAATTCATGAGAAGAGTGTGTGTGTACAGAGTCCTGTCTCTGTAGTGTAAATCAGGAAGGTACAGTAAAGCTGCAGTATTTTGAAAACACCCAGCAGATAGGATAGTGGGTGGCACAGCAAATAAACGACAGCATCAGTTGTCAGCTGCCTCACGAAGTGCCTTTCATGGCTGACATTCCCTTACATTCACAGCTCCTTTCACAGAATTGCTTTTGTTTGAATTACTGCACCCTCCCTCGTCCTCACACCCTCCCTCACTTCTCAATCATCTGCTCACTCTTTTTCTCCCCTCTGATAGGTTCCAAGTTCTCTCACTCTTTTCTTCCCCTTCTTCTTCAGTGTTTCTCTTTGCCTTTCTCTTGAAGATCAGATGATAGCACTGCTAATTAGCTTGTAAGAGGTGTGAGAGGCTCGATGTGGGCTTAACGAATGAGAGTGAACGTGCTTCACAACAGACCAGATTTAATGAAGAGATCCGGGGTGAGAGCCATGGACGCTTGTCCTCTGAACTCACTGGAGCTGGCGCAGAGATGAATGACCTGCTGAGGAGAGGAGAGGAGAGGAGAGGAGGATTAAGGACATCCTTAAAAAAAACTAATTACCTGCCAGCACTTGTCCACAGTCTGAGATGTCCCTGCACACATACAGTAGCCTACACACACGCACACACACACACTGTTCCTCCTTATTTGCCAAGTAATCAAGCAGCTTTCAACCACAGCACGCTTAGAAAAGTCGCACATGCTCTCGTTTTGTTCATTTATTCCATTTCGCTGCCAAAGCTTGTGACTATCCAGTCACAGTTTTGTGAAATTTACTGTGAAATCTCGGCTACTGAACGGAGAGAAATATGTTGAGGGGAATGACCCTGGGAAAAAAAAGGATTATCTTGTTATTTGCAGTCTTCAGTACTTTCACCTCAGCAAGAGCTTTACAGCAGTGAAGACAAACTCAATCATTGGCAGAGATGATAAAAAATGTGCTAAAAGATTTCTTGCACACATACTGAGGTCTTTTTAAGACCTTCTACTATGCAAATCAGAGATATGAATCTTATCCAATCACAGGTAATCATGCATGTGTCCTCCTTATGTAAGAGTATTTTGTGCACATTAAAGGGGTCCATTCACACAAATTACAAAAAGACATACTTTCTCCCTCTACTTCTAGCAATAGAGGAGGTGATAAAATGTTGAAAAGGTGAAATTTGGAAAAGCAGAAAGAGAAGCAAGGAAAATCTCAATGATAAAATCTCAAAACCTGTATAAGCAAAACCAAAACTGTCTGCATGGCTACTGCTATAGGAAAGTCATGAAAAAATAATGGTTTTTTTTATTCTATTTTTGTTTGTTTGATTTTTTTTTTTTTATTATTTTTTAATTTGGGTGAATCAACCCCATACATTCTAATCCAAATCCTAAAGCCAAGATCCTAAAATTGTCCCGAAAGAGTCACAAATTTCATAAACATGCACCATATCTTCATACAGACATGGATATATAAAAAAAATCCAGATATTGCCTTGGAGGCAGATCCCCATTCATTCCTTTGAAAGTTGCTCAATGGTACAAGATGCCAAAAAAGCTTTATTTCTGCATTATGAAATTAACCAGAGCTGCACTCTATTGAGCAAGCATACTAGAGAGACTTATGGTGACTGAGCTAACTAACGGTTTAGCGCTCCACTAACTTGAATGGGGGAAAATGATTTTAATTGTGTTGTTCGATCCTACTTTTGAGACCTTATCAGACCGAATGTATCAAATCCTAATGATAAAATGAGTCATTTCATGGGGGTTGCAACACTCAAAAAATGTATCCACTGATCTTTTTCACAAAGTAGGTCCATGGGAAAAAAAGTCTTTTGGGGCCCCATGCCATCACATGATAGAGGCTACAGTTCCACACTTGACCACCAGATAAAATTGCCTTCAAATCCAACAACGTACCTGACAATGAAGTTCACTCAAAGTTCGAATGGTTCCAAACACCAGCTCCTAGGAAAATTGTGTTATTTTGGACCCATCCACCATCCCTACTTGTGTCCTTAAGGGATGCTTCCTTCCACCAGCATATTGTTCGTGTGATTGCAGTCTATTCACATATGTAGGTTATACACAAATTACTGGCTCATGACTCCATGGGAGATGCACCAAATTTGGTGCATTTATTGTCATAGGAAATCATACAAATAGTACACAGTCAAAACAGATCTTCCCCTTATACATACAGAAATACAAGAACGCACATACACATATACATTCATATAAAAATAGGCACACACAGGCACACACCTACAAGGATAAAATGGGATAAGACAGGCAACACCCACTGTATCTAAATGCATCACTGCTGTATACCTGCATGTCTCTACTGGAGGGGAAAGAGCTAATGTGCTGAAGATGAACTCATTTTCATTTGGCTTTGATATTTAATTAGGCTCCTGATTGGTGTATACAAACAATTAAACATTCAAATGAATTATAGATACTGTTTAATTAATGAAATGCATGAATCATTTTCTTCCTGTTACCAGGGAAACTTCGAGTAGATCAAAGGATCAGTATCTTTCTTTCACAATTTATGAGGTTTATTTAAAAGAATACTTTCAATAGCATCAGGTGGGTGATTAATGACTCACTGCTGCAGATGATGTCTCAGCTCTGCTAAATGTTCACATGAAGCAGAGGAAATTGGAGTTAGACAGTAACCATATTCTTTATCAACAGCATAGAAAAGATTTTTTTTTTGTAGTTGGACAAATGAGCCTTTGGATGTAATCTGACTTTCTCATTGTTGCTTGATGGGAAGTAAAACACCAGAGCAGCTCACTGATCAGCATTAAATGCGACGCAGCTGTGCTAAATTCAAGTGCAGTCAAAGGTATACTTTACCCCCCCAATAGCCATTTGTTTTGCAATTACTTACCCAGTGTTACATTGAATGCATGTAGAAAACTTTTGTCTCACATGCCTTCAGTGACTGAAGGATCAAAAAACATAGAAAATTCTTGATGAATTTAAGTCATTGGGGAATAATCCAAGTCTCATTTATCCAGTCATATGCTCAGTATTTCCTTGACAGAACAGACAATTTTTTCCAATGAGGAACTGAATAGAAACTGAAACTTACCTATGCTCTCTTCTTAGCCAGTCTATTGACAAAAACATCATTTTTACCTCGCTGAACACAGAGGCTGCTAATCTACCCCTGTTTATGTTATTGTGTGATTCAGCAAAGTAAAATTAGTTCTTTTTTCTCCTAATTTTGGATTATTTGTTCACCAAAGCATACGAGAAAAATGTTTTCTTCACAGATTCAGTGTAGCTATGGTGAGTAATTGATAAAGATGGTAATTTGGGTGGTAAAGTGATGTATTACTTTAGGCACATTTAATCTGAAGGCTGCTGGTTTGGTTAGCACAATGCATTTGCAGCTATGGTTAATCGTGATAAACACAAATTTTTGCTAGCAAAAACCAGGCTTTAACCCATCCATCTATCGATCCATCCATTGTTGTTCGCTTATCCACAG
Organism: Plectropomus leopardus; assembly: GCF_008729295.1. Taxonomy (NCBI): domain Eukaryota; kingdom Metazoa; phylum Chordata; class Actinopteri; order Perciformes; family Serranidae; genus Plectropomus; species Plectropomus leopardus. The sequence goes on along the minus strand of NC_056469.1, from coordinate 6,184,762 downwards.
GGGCAGCAGGATGAAAAAAGTACTCCAGACATCCCTCTCCACACCAACGCTTTCCAGTTCCTTCTGGGGGACCTGAAGCTTTCCAACGTATATAATCCCTCCAGCATGTTCTGGATCTTTCCCTTTACCAGTTGGCTTAAGCCATTAAATCAAAATACCCACCACAAAAACTGCATATCTGGCAAGAGTCTTTTATTAAAAACTAACGGGAACAAGACTTTTAAGCAATTAAAACATTTCAGTTAACTATAATGGACTCAAAATCGCTGAAATAGTGACAACTACATATATGAATGCACCTGTTTTCTATGAATTTGGTTGTACACCAAGGGAATGTTACCAGCCAGTGTTGTCACTGTGATAGCAAACTGTCAACGGGTGGCACTCACCTTTCACTTTAAGTCGCCATGCCTTAATTATGCATAACTTTAAACCCTAATAAAATGTACATAGGTGGGTTAATCCACCATCCATACAGATGTCATGATCGGGGACCAAAGTTGTATTTTGTACAAGGCTGTGTTTCTATCTGCTGTAAAGTTGGCTATTTGAACATGGGGATGTAAAGGGATTGACTGGCTTCTGGAGACAGTCTCAGCCCCATTTGAGGGGCTGCAGTTTTTTGCATTTCCTTACTGGCTTTATATGCTTCATTGTCAGCCCTGGAGGTTGCTGCTTGACTAGGAATGAGGAAAGGTACAACATATGATTGTTTTTCAATCCCCTAACACACAGATCAACAAGTCACTTCAAGGTTTGGTTTTAGTGGGTTAAAGGGGGGTATTAGCTTTTTTTTAATACCTATCAGTTATGATGATAAATTATGAATTTATAGGATGAATATGTTTCACCACTAAACCGTCTCCTTCAGTATTCACCACTGAGGCTGTAACCTCTCAAACCAATGTCATGAAACTATTCTTTTTTTCTCTTTCGTCTCTCTATTCACTAGGCCTATCTATTTATTTCACACAGAAAACGAGGAGCATGACTGAAGGCCATCACAGCAGGGATGGACCTTTTTCTCAGTAGGGAGCAGAGATAAAAATGCCAACTGGCAACAAACTCACACAAGGCTACCGTCAGCAGCTGGTTAGCTTAGCTTAGCATCAAGTGAAAACTGGAAGCTTTGGGAAGTAAGAAATGAAAAATTATCCATAAAATGACTAAAGAAATAATCATTGCTCGCTTTGAAAAATTTCCACTTCTTCAATTAGAGCATTTTTCTTTTATAGATTTAAAAAACAAGGTTTCTGTATGCCAGGTAAACCACTCGTCACAAGGATAAAAGGCTCACCAAATGCAATGCAATGACGTTTTCAATACAGTACAATCTCCCGAGATGAAATTCCCCCTGAGAGAGTGTTATTATGATCAGATCATGATGAGAGGCAATCATGTTCAACAAAAGCAATGCTGGTGATTGTTTTATTAAGCCTTCTGTCTGCCTACAATATACAGTAGCATCAACAGAGCTCCTGCCCACCAAAACCCACACACACTCCCTGCTGCACACCGCCCACTCACTACAAAACAGCATGCAGAGACAAGAGAAACTGTTCAAGGTATCAAGCTACTAACACAGAATACTGTGATTCTTTTATACCTCATTTAACACATGAAATCAGGGTTTGTGAAATGTTTGTGCATCTGTTTGGATATCACATGAAACTTGATAAAATTCTGTCATCTCTATTCCCACATTACTCTCATGGGAACCTTTTATGTACGATAAGAAAAGTTTCTGTAGTAAATGCTCATTAAAAAACATTTTTGACAGACCCTGAAATATAAATATAATGAAAATATAATGTTGCACTGGAATGATTCCAAGTGTGTCGGCAGCTCAACCTAAAATGTACCAGTTACTCAGTGAAAGTTAATAAAATGAAAATACAATACAATTATTACATTTAAGCAAATGGCTTATTGATGCACTAATTAATACTTTTGCATTTGCATGCCTTGCCCTCTGCAGCTCTCTTAATAGCCTTGAAAATAATCTTTAAAGGAATTAACTATTGCTTAACAAATGCTGACCAATGTAGAGCACATTTTGTATTAATATTCAATCTATACAGATGCATTTATCATATATTAGCAAAATCTACAGCAAAAAAAAAATTGCAATGATGAAATATGACAGGGTCACCACCCCTTTGGTGTAATTTTTTTCACATGAATACTGTAGGAAATAATCTTTGTTTTGCTTTTTTAATTCTGTGCCATGTACTACATAATGATAAGGTAGGTTGTGTGAACATGTATCAAGCCCAGGAACAATGGGATTTATCAACAGTCACACTATTAGGCACAATATCTGTCTTAATAACTCCCCATAGGTCCAGATAACTCCACTTGCAGCTGTTAGCTGTAATCAACTCACAGTGGATATTCTTAAAACCGAAAAGCATTTAGACTGCTTCTGTTAGGTTTTTCAGAGAGTGTGTGATGATATGAGTAAGTCTAAAAAGATGTGCTTGCAGATCTGAAGCGTTTGTGCATATTAACCTGCCTAATGATATAATGTACTGTATAATTAATAACACATCTCTCATCACTTGCTTCCCTCCACAGGAAGTTCAGAGGGCAGGCTCTTTCTACAGCAGCACACATATGGCAAAGACTGCTATTTGGCTTAACTGACAATATAAATTTGTGCTTTCCCTGACAATGATTCACATATTAATAAAGCTTTTATCAAATACAAAAAAATGCAGACAGTTTTAAGAGGTTCAATTTCTGTTTGACTGGGATTACAATGGGAGAAACTGTCTGATGATATTAATTGTCAGTTCCACAATAATGGTTCAGCTGTCTTAGAATAACACTTAGATATTTTCATGCACAACACAATAGACAATAGGGAGATAAATAAAAAACAGCAGATTTGCTAAGGCTCAAAGGGGGGCATTAATTGTGCAAATCATAACTCAGAAAGCAGAATTTTGACAGCCTTGAAAGTTCAGAACAAAACCCACAGTGGATATGTGATCACGAAATATTGATAATTTGTCTTCTATAGTGAGTTCGAACCTGAAAACTTAACTAAACTGAGAGCAAGAGTGGGATGTTTGTAGCATGGCAAATTTGCAGCAACACCCCAAATATCTGTGGAAGGCTTTAATCATCTTGTTTCCATGCTGCAAGGAACTTAAGTTACTTAAACATACAAGAGATGGCAGTTATATCTTAAAAATGACTGTAGACTGAATGATCTTCACAGTAATGAACCCAACTAGCAGGGAACGTTCCAACAACATGGTTAACGTTACCTACAAGTTGCAATAATGTTATCAAGAAAACATTATAATCTAAATTTCGAATAACATTTTAAGGATGTTTATCATTTCAAATAATATCTCTGTAAGGTTAAATGCTGACTAAGACATAACATTTTAACTGCAACATTCTAAGGATATTTTGGTGATGTTGAAAGGTGACAGATCATAGAATGTTCTTTTTATAAAACATTCCCACAATGTTACATGAGAACAAAGGGAGAACATTTTCAAAGCAACATTCAGAACATGTTATTGAAGATTAGGATTACAGACCATTTTTCAAATGAAAATGTAATGTGATATGTTAACAATGAAAACATAACTAAAACATTGCATTGGTTGCATTGTACCATTCTCATAATGTTTTTAGAACCAAAAATTGCCAGCTTTGAAGCTGTTAGACTTTATTATATTCTGTCCAGTTACTATAAAATGGCCTCATAGTGCCCCATAGAATCATTCAAAAAGCAGTTTCGTGTTTATTCAAGGGAATATACAGTAAGGGATACAGTCTCCTTCTCGCCTCCCACATCCCACCTACAGTTTGACCTGATTCTACAGTGAGATTGTTTTTTTTTGCATGAAACAAGTTAGTGCACAGTGAGCTGGTTGCTGTATCAGAGGTACCACAGGGTACCTTGTTCAGCAGAGGAAGTTCGAGGATGGGATGTAATGACTCACCTGGCTCTACCTTAATCCCCGCACAACCCTGGCCTACTTTATTTCCTGGTCTTTCCCTCAGATGCCTCTCTTTCATATCTACTGACTCCCACACTTCTTCCATTTTGTGTTTCCAACCCTATTGCATCCCTCTGCCTCCTCTCCCTCTATAGACTACACTTCTCCTCTTTCCTCCCCACAATATTCTCGCTTTTCTATATGACAGCAATGCTTTAGATCAATGTGTCATTATTCTAAATTGGCAGTCAACTAACCAACAGTGAGGATGTAATCATTGTACAAAAATGTTTTTATAGTATACTAATAGGAATCACTGAAGAAATAACACATAACTCAGTATTACTATAGTATTTGTATAGGTGTTTTTGGAATGCACTTAGAAAATAACTATAATAATACTACTGAGTTGGTGGTGCATCATGGCTAAGTGCGTGAGCCTTACCCTCTGCACTTTTGCGGATGGTTTCTGAGGTGGAAACACAGTCTATGTGTAGATAATGTAAGAATCTCACGCTCGGAAGGGGAAAGATTTGTGGGTAACAGTTAGTTTCTCATCAATGCGGCGTGTTATAAATTTAGTGGGTTTTGTTAACAGGCCAATTTATCTCTACTTATAATATGTTGGATTCAGGTTAATGTGTATTTTCAACACATTTAATTATTCAAAGAAAAAAAATATATTAAAACTTAAAGTATAAAGCAGTATGAGGACCCAATATAAGGGTCACGGACCCCCTGTTGAAGTCCCAAGGTTTGTATAGTATTGCTATAGTGATCCCTGTTGTGTTTCTATAGTTTTCCAGGTGCTTTAGGAAATAATCATAGTTATACTATAGTGTTAATATATTATTGCTGTAATTGTATTGGCACTGTTACCCTAGGCAGACATAGGCTTAACATATTTAAAGCATTTAGGTAATATCACCTTGAATATTTACTGTATAAACACTAAAGGAAACACTCAAGTAGTACTATTACAAACAATATGTCACAGCCTAATGTGTCCTAAATCCTTCCAACTTTTGAAAAGGCTGGACTAAGTGTCTGGATAAAACAAATTTAAGTTGCATTTATTAGTAAGTCTGTCTTTGTTTTCACTTGGTCGGCTTATAAATAAGATGATCATGTTTTCTTGTTTGGGGGTTTTATTTATCCCCTTGTTTACCATCTTCACACCTGTTCTGCATCAGCCTCATTAGTACTTCTCGACCCTCAGTTTCTCTCAGTCAATTAGCTCCCTGCCTCATCTTCTGCCTCGTCATCTTATTCTCATCTTATTCCTCACCTTAGCTTTTTCCCCTTTTGTTTCCACCTGCACTTCACCTCCTCAGTGTAGTTTGTTTTCAACTACTGGTTTTCAGGTCAGTCTTTATTGGATCCTTGTTTTGGTCGTGTAATTTTCTGTTTCCCTGCTTTCACTTTGTTTGAGTTCCAGTTGCCTGCCATATGCTGCATCTGGGTCCACCTGCTCCAAATCTCATGATGATATGTACACTAGAACATCATCACAATATTGCTATTGGAATGTTATAGTGTGTTCTACATACAACTACAGAAACCCCTTATAACAGTGATACTCAACCTATGCCCCGCAGGTGGAATCTGGCCCCTGCTATGGTGCTGGGTGGCCCCCCGACCATTTTCTAATTCACAATAACAATGAAACTGATTCACACTAGGAATTGTACATTACATTAAAAAAACAGCAAAACAGGACTTGTTTATTAAAAAAAAATGTACAATATCCCCCACAGTCCCTAACAGAGATCCTAGTTAAGTCCCTATGTCCTCAAATTTTAGAAACATCCCAATATTCCAGAAACATCCAAAAATCCTAGAAAAGCCCTAAAATCTCCTCCCCAAGGGTACTTAAGCAAAGCTGTAGATCGAAGTGAATTATAAAGACAGTGTGTGTTTCTGTGTAAACAAGACAGGGATATCTGTTATATCTGTCAGCTAAAAGTCTTGTACCTCATTAAAACCTCATTAAATAAACCCAACAGTAGATGTTGAAAAGCACAAAACAAAAGTTTTTCTATTCCTGGAAAGAGGACATTTTTGGCACCACGAAAACTCTGTGTAACTGATAGAGAAAATTTTGCTCAAATGTCATATTCTCTAAAAATCTTCGATGACTATGACAGCCACTGTTTAGGTGGATTATGGTCTGGTGAATACAGTACAAGGAGATTCTTGTTTTGTTTTTCACACAAGTGGCTCTGCAAAAGGCAATAGTCACAGATACTATTCTACATTATCTATAATCACCCAAGTTCAAGTGAGGAAAAATGCAACGCTTATAAGCAGCTTTCTGAGGGGGGTCATCGTGACGTGCATGCACACTGGGGGTAAAAAAACAAATCCAAAAAAACAGACAGCTCAAGAGGAGATCTTAATGACAAGTTGTTTTGTGTCTTTAGTTGCAAAAATGCAAAAGAAATGTGTGGAAAGTTTTCAATATCCCAAGAAGGAATTTTTGAACGATCTTTCCCTAAGCATTACACCTTCACTATATGTGCCTGTCAAGCTTTCCATTTAAGCACAAAATGTATGCAGATTTGCACCAAATTTCAAAAGATAGGATCTTGGATTGTACAACGAATTAAAAATCTTCTCATTCCAAGTCAGCAACCATGCACTTTGTCATCTTAATGGTTTTTCAGTGAAAGATTTGCTCAGTGAGCTAGCTAGCTGTACATGCTGACAGCTGCAGATTTAATCCATTCCTACACCTTTGTCTCTTATATGAGCTCCATGCACACTGCTTCTGTACCTAGAGAAATCACTCTGGTATCACTTGCAGGGCACTGCTTGAGGAGCACTTAGCATCTGCGTTAGACTCACCAAGCTTTCCAATAACATCAATGTAAACCCATTTGCATCATTACACAACAGACTTTGACCTCAGAGAATGATGATCAAGACCAACGAATAGCAACAGTGACTGCTACATTTGTGCCATTGAAAGCTGGGTGATTTTTTTAAGTGGCATCCATAATATTTTCCTAATCATAAACAGGTAGTTTTTTTGCTTAAACCTGACTGCTGACCCCTTGTGGGTCAAGATACAACACAGAGGGCTGTCATAATGCCCAGGGTTGCTGACCAAGCAGCAAAATATGATGAGTATGGATGAGATCAGGATGGAAATTCAAAGCTTGACAGGCCTGTCCAGCCTAAATACAATTGTTAAGCTTTGACTATATAATTACTGTTTGGGGGGAAGGGTTTAGTGAACAGTCTGCAAAATTTGCATGTAGCAATCTGATCAGAGTGCTGGATTTTATTTAAGTGGTGGGTAGTTTTGAAAAGACAGCTCCCAATGTTAGTGTGTGTTTATGGCTGTTTAATGTATAGTGAAAAGTTTGTCAGACTCTGATCAATGCTTTGATGATGCATTTCGAGTTTCAGTGTGTGACTTGGTGACAGGGTGGTGGTTTTGGATGAAAATGACATCAGTCTGTAATCATTCAGATGGTAAAAACAGTACGTAAGTGTGAAGTCTCTTTTTATGATCCCCTGTGGCTGATAAACAACACTTATTACATACAGTCACACCATTTCTTATAAATATTTGCCTGTGCACTCTTTTGTGCACTGATTTAAGACATTTGATATTTATCTAGTATCTGTTGCATCGTGATAATAGGGGTTGGTACAGGCTGCCAACATTACTTCTCAAAAATAAACAAGTGTATGTACTCATAACTTGTGCATCAGGAAAGCAACAGGTCTCAGGTAATCATCAGGCTTCACAGGTTTATGTTACCAAATGGTATTCCTGTTGTTTTCCAGATGCACAAGTTATTAAAACTGTGAAGCCTGGTGATTGCCTGAGACCAGCGCACTGTTTCTCACTACACTGCCTCACTACCTAACTATGTGTATTCTGGGTAAGCATTATTACTGTGAGTTGCTGCCATTTCTCCCCAGAATCCCATGTGTCATATCAGCCAGCTTTAGACAGATGTCTGTCAACATGAGGAGTGTAGCAAGAAAAGTTTTAGAAAAGTGGGACAAACAAATTCAACTCTTAAAACATTTATGTGCTTACAGAAAAAAAAAAACAATATTTGAAGTCAAATACATTAATGCATTATACACACAGTGACAACAGATAATTGGACTTAGTCAAGACACCTGATTTTTGGAGGAAAAAAAAACTTTTAGGACATTTTCTAATGCCAGAGAAATGTCTGTGCTCTCCAATGAATCAGTCGTCATTGTCTTTTTTTCATACACAGCAATAAACAGAGCCAATCTTCAGACAAAATGCCTCTGACCTTGGCTTTTATATCCATGCTGGAGAGAAACTCATAAAGCGTTTGTCCCTAAGTCCATTCTGCACCTTTGTCAACATCATACTCTCTTTTAAAAGATGGTGTATGTGTATAAAAATCACTTCTGCATACTGTTTTTAACTTTCTCTTTCTCCATTCAGGTGTGCCAGTGCATTGCCCTTCAAATTGATTCTTTACAGCTGGTGAATGAAAGACTTAGAGGAATGGTACAACAGCGCAACATCCAAGCTAAACTGTGCTTGTATTCAGGCCGTTCTTGTGCACTATTGTGACGTTTTCCGAGGAAAAATAATGCACTAGAATTCATATATATCCTACGCAATCCTTACTCAGTAAATCTTGTATAACCCATGTGTTTGGGAAGGCTGCGATCACATGACCTGAACAATGTGTTGACAGGAGTAAGGAAGGAAGCACTCCATGCATGGAGGCAATGAGTAATGGAGGTGTCACAAAACACAAAAATGTTCAGAAGTGTGTGAACCCTAACCTACATTACTTTATTTGCCTTAACCTAAACTATGTAATTTTTACCATAACACATTACTTAATGTTAAGTATGTAATGTAACTCATGGGGCACTAACTCTAAGGACAAACCACTGTCTGACAAAACATTGCAAATCTGTGATAAAAGATGCATACATTTATTTATATAATAGCCTATTTCCATCATTGTATGCATACAGTAAACTGTGTCAGTAACACACCAAATTCTTGTCAGATCTTTTGCCTATCCTCCTTGCTTTCGTGTCCCCTTTCTCTTTCTTATCCTTCTCTCTTCCCCAACTATCTTTCCACCCATCTCTGTTTCCCTGAGTCATGATCCTGGGCTCATGCCAACCTCATGGAGGGTAACCTGACTTTGAGGTAAAGCTCTGCTCATTGCAGGCGATGGCTTGGTGGTGTGGAAGTTGCCAGAGGCTGTAGATCAGCTCTGTGCAGAAGGTGTTAGTTCGGCAAGCCACCAAATTGCTCTGCGAGAAACATCACCAATATTTCCTCAGTCTTTTGGCACAAGCTTCTAAAACAGTGACTCAGACCCACAGGGGAAGAGGAACGGCCAAGGAGAGGATGCTTCAGCCTGAACACAAATGAACACACAGCTGCATACTGTACAAATATAACACAAGACAATGTGCCTGTATAGACCCTTACAAACCTGCTCACTAACACGCCACAGCGTGTCACACCACCATTTGCTTACTTGTTTACATCCGGGCATTTATTATAACACGCACTCATGCTAACATGTCTTTAAGGATGCTTATAAACAAGATTGAGGGAATCAACAAAGTGTTGTAAGTCCCAAAATGAATGTTGTTTGTGTTTGCAGCATGGTCAGTAATATGACCGCTGACAGTCATTTTGCTCTCTCAGTTGAGTGCAAATAAACGATCTCTTCCAGCAACCACACATTCAAAATGCACTTCACGTTGTTGCAACATAAACTGAGAAACCTGAAATAAAACAAAGGAAAACGATACAAGTTAAACAGCTCTGCCATAACACTAACCATCTGCCATAAAAACTAATCTTCATTCTTATGGTGAAAAACCCATAACCGTAAACAGTCCAGCTGGTAATCCATTCAGAGGCCCTGGAGGTATGGTATGTGTCAGCGAAGTGCTGAGCTGAGTGGCTTTAACAGGCCCTGGGATGCTTATGAAGGCCTGAGAGTCCTTCACCTGGATGTAATGGGCCCCAAATCTCAGACACTACCTCCTCTCCCCGAGGATGGAGACCAAGAAGGAGCGGGTTGACGTGTGCTGGGCAGATGTACCTGACTTAAGCAACTGAGAAACACAGCAGGTACGTTGGTGTCCAGTGATGTTACTCATGAATGATTCATTCTGTCTTTTAAGGACTATTTTTAGTGAAAGTGAACTGCTGATGAAATTCGGGATAGCCTTTTCATAAAATTATTTACATAGGGTGTCCTTATTGTAATTTTTTAGCCATGCTAGTGGTGTGGCTCTATCGATGTCAGTGTCTGTCTGTCAGTTGGTCCACTATCTTGGTCCTGACTATTTAATATCTCAATACCTATGCGATTCTCATGAACTGTTTTATAGATGCTCACGGAGACAAGAGGATGAATTGTAATGAGTTTGATGATCCCCTGACTTTTCTTTTAGCACCACCAGTACGTAAAGGTTTCACAGGATTCAATCATCATCATTTATATGATGGATAGGCACAAATTTATTCAGACTTTCATGGTTCCTAGAGTACTTTGAATTCCCTGACTCTCTATAGCAACACCATGAGGTTGACATTTCTGGTTTTGAATGAAATGTCTAAATAATGGACTGACACGTTCATCTCCCTGAAAGCTTGAATTGTTATAACTTTAGTGATCCCATCATCTGAGCAAAGAAATTATTTGTCTAATACCTAAATTTAGAATGGATGTGAAAGGGAGCTGGATACAGCGTTGGAGGCAGAGCCCCGTTTCTTCACATGAGAGTCGCTCATTGGCAAATGAAGCCAGGAAGGCTCGATTTTCAGGATATGAAATCATTGAATTGTGGGGATTACACAGCAGGCGCACTAAAGACTTTAACGGACCAGGGCAGCTAGCTTCAGGTTCAGCAGTCTGCTGTCTTGAATGGGGATAGAATGATTCTATCATTTGGCTCCTCTCAACTTTCCAAATGAAATCAGAGCAAACATATTACATTCTAATGTTGCAATTGCTCATTTTGTTTTGTAACACTCCAAAAAATAATATCCACCGATTTACAGACGTCTCTTTTGCCATGTAAGGCAATGGGGAAACGTCTTTGACATCATGTTACTGATATAATTCTATTTTATGACCAAAACTCCCATCAGCCTCAGCTGTACTTTGTGTTTAGTGCTAGGTAGCCTATGTTACCAAACAAGCACACTAAAGATGGTGAAAATCAGCTAAACATCAGCATGTTTGCAATGTCTTTGTGAGCATGTTAGCATGTTATTTTTTGTGATGATGCTGGGTATTTTGCTATAGTGTGGATTTGGGGATTTTCTGTTTGTGCTTTCCTTGTTTCCATGTTCTGTTTCCTGTTTAATTTTTAGTATCACTCCTCATGTGTCATGTCTGGTTTTACTTCCTGTCTTTGTGTGTTTTCCCACCTTAATGTTTCCCTGATTAGTTTCACCTGACCCTCATCTGTCTCCTTAGTTCTACCTGCATTTGTCTGTTTCCCTCATGGTGTCTATCACACCTGTCTTGTATCAGTCTTGTGTGTCCTTCCCTGTTACCAGAGTCCTCCATACACACCTGTTCTGTTTTAGTCTTGTTTGCTCTACCCTTGTGTTCCCTGCCACACTTAGATTGTTAGCCAATCCCTGTGTTTCTCTACTTTTACATGTGTCCTTCTACCCCAGCTGAGTCTCGTTCTCCTGATTAGTGCCCAGAGTATACATACTTGTGTGTTTCCCTTTGTACCTTGTCAGTTTGTCTGTTATCCTCTCTGTTGTTTCCACTCTCATTGCTGTTGTCTTCAGTTTAGTTTTTGCTTTGTGTTTTGTACCTTTTGGTAACCAGCTTGTTTTTTGGACATTTTAATCAGCTTAGAAGCCCACTTTCTTTATTGTCTGCCCTTTTTTGTCACACATTTGGATCCACATCTGAACTATGTGACAATTTAAGGCATCACTATACCTTAAGTCCAAATGCATAAAGTCACTAGCATGGCTGCAGACCTGACATCTTTTTCCATTGCAACCCATATTTTTTATTTATTTATTTATTTATTGAAAACATGCAATACACACAGAAGACATAATCAAAATTATAGCACGACACAACTCTAAATAAGCAGGCTGAGAGCCTGAGATGATTAATGTGTATGTCCCACTTGGCATCATACTCCTCCACATGCTTCATGAGATTGCAGGAGGCGTTCTTAGTGGTTGCCACAGAACTGAGCTCTTGTGGAAGTTCTCCTCCATTACAGAGTCAGGAAAATTACTCCTGAAGCTATAAACACAAGATTCATTTTTGCATGGTTGCATGGATACAAGGAGGCAACCATCTTACTTAGAGGCTCCCTCTATAGTGTAATTGATCTTTCTTGACCTCAGTCTACCCAGGTGAACAGCTATTGTGCAGTTAAGACCACAGCATTAAAACAATCAATTGTGCTTTTGGACACTGCAAAAGGAAACAAAAGAGTCACTGAGAAAGGGGGAAAACCACAATTTGTTACCCTGTAAAAGTGGCAGACAGAGAGGGAGCCAGCACAATTCTGAGAAAAACCCAATCACACTGTCAACCCCCAGCAGTTTGTCACTGTCCATTTCTCACAAACTGATAAAGCTGCTGTCCAGAGGGCACCTTCTTATCAGAGACTAGAGCTCTGCCAGATAAATAAGCCTTCCAGTTCTTTCTAACAAGCCTTAACACACCCGACATTTTCTCACAAGAAAAATGTAAAAGAACATCTTCCTCTATTGCTTGTCATATTGTCTCTCATCATCTGCCATTAGTTCTTTCCCCAATCAAAGGGGACAATTGAGTCATTGTGCAGAGAACTATACAGTTTCATTATGTGCGCAGTGTACTTGACAGCCCGGCTGTGGGTGGCATTTTTGAAAAATGAGGTAACTTTTGTTTTCTTAAATGAGAGCTGGTGGGTGAAGTAATCATGTTCTCGCAGTTATCCAATACTTATGAGGATACACTGATTGCCTAAATGGGTCATTTCCACATGGTACAAACAAACACGCTCTACTTCACTTTTTACATTAATAGAAACTCTTATAGCTGTCAGGAAAAAAAACATCTACATTGCCAGCAGCTCTGAGCCAAAAGACATGACCGGAGAAGTAACATGATGATTTCAGGGCAGATTAAATGTTTCCAACCTTTTTCTTTCTCATTATGTTTATATGGAGCCCTCCTCTCTTTCCCTTGTGATCATTTTCCAACTTGGTCCCACCTTCACGGGCCTGCTTTGTCTCTCTTTGTTATTTATTCTCCAGTGATGTGGATGTTTTAAAGGGAAGCACCGCCTAAATCAACAATTCAAATATATCATTTCCCCTTCATGAGGGAAGGGGAGTAGGATTCAACCGATTATTGTTAACATAAGCTGCTCTCTTTTAAAGGCAGACACCAGAGGAGGACGTTTCAAACTTATGATGTCTTTAAGAATAAAGTCTAAAACTGCTCCATAGACAATGAATAGGTGCGTATTTTGCAGCCCAGTTGCCAAAAGAGCAGGCATTATACATTTCTGCAAACCACAACTACATTACATTATCACATTTCCGAAGTATCTTGTCAGTGTTTCTACAGTGACGTGATACATGATTTTCAATGGAAGTTTGAGAGGACGGTGGATGGTGAGTCACCTAGGCGAGACAGCTGCCAAGCTGCAGACCACCACAGACCACTGAGTCATTGCTGTGCTTCCATTAGCTTTTTAAGCTCCAAATAAGGTGTTCTGTTGTGAGCCATCAGTGTGTTTCCAACATGCTCTCATCTAAACTAATCACATGATGCCGCATTGCAGTGGACGTCCTTGTCTATTTATTACATTTTAGGTATCCTTCTGCATCTGCTGTTTACGCTCCAGGATGGCACTACTGTGATGTCAACAAGTGCACATGTTGGGATTACACAGCACGTGGTTATCAGTAAACAACACAAGCATATGGTCACTTACACCTGAGCGTCAACAAATACATATGCTGGCATGGATGGATAGGATTAGGGGAAGAAGGCACGTAAAGTGAAAAAGAAAAATTCACATTGGGAAGCAAACACCAGACTCCTACCTGAAAGTCCAGGGTTTGTTGGTCCCATCCACCGCCCCTTCCACCTGCCCTATAGGCGCCCACGCACTGCTTAAATCATGTTGTTATTGGCAGTGTTTCAACCTGACGCTGTGCTATTGCATTTCATGCGAACACAGCCAGTGAAAGCACTGTCAAAACAGCACTATATTGTCCAAGCTCGAAATGAGAAAGGGCTGGTGTTTCAATTGGCTTTTTAGACTCCAGTTGTAGGTATTTTGTAGCAACCTGTCTGTGTTTCTATCAGCTTTTTAGGCTTCAAATGTGAGTGTTTTGTAGCGACTCATCAATGCCGATAGTTCCAAAAATAGCTGTTCTTCTTTCCAGAGATGTTGTTGCTTGTCATGCCAGGATTGTGCTCCTCCAAACATATTCTAAACCAAAAGATTATCTTTTCCTAACCATAAACAATAAAGTGCTTATAAGTGCTTTTTGTGCTCAAACCTAACCACACATTAACCCCAAGCAATGTTTAAATGTTAAGTTTCAACATTGAGTTTTATTGTATCAGGTACATAGTAATGATGTAACATATCTATGGTTTGCAAAAATGTTCCATGCAAACAATTATTCGAGTTGAATTTTGTGGACCCACAGACTGTTTTTTTTTCTTTTTTATACCCAAATGAGCTTCCTTCTTTTGTTGTGTTCTCAACTCTGAAACAGAAAATGTATCTAAACATCCCACTGGGTGCTCTCAGTGTCATTTGCAACATCTTTCCCAATTCATTGTCTTTGGAGCAGTTACAGACTTTATACTCCAAGACATCACAAGTTTGCATTTTAGGACTTTAGTTTTTGGATTTAGGAGAGAGTTTCTCATGTTTACAACTTCTTGGGATGCCTTAGACCATAAAAATATCAGATGTGTATTTTGAAAATGGCTGTTTCCCATTTATTTACAACACCCAGTTCACAATCTGCACCCAATGTCTCACAGACACCCTGTACAGGGATAACACAGCGAGAGAGGCCAATCACAATCAATTTAAAAAAAAAGAATATCTCACTCGACTTTAAATTCCAGGAGCAGGTAGAAAGCAGGAGAGGGGAGTTTGGGAATCAGCTGGTGCAACACTTACATCTAGTGGTGGAGTGTAAATTTACAACGGAGAAGTTCATGTAACCAGCTCCAGGCACATTGTTTAACCATGAGCAAGAAAGCCTCCCAGTTGTTCCTCCACCGTCTGAGCTGCTCTAAGCACCCATCTGTCCAGAACAAGTTGATTACTTACACAGGAATAAAGCAGCTATTTAGAATCACTTCATCATAAGTCTAATGGGCCATGGAAAGGCAGCAGTGACTTTTCCATGACTCTGCATGCAACTGTGTCTGTCCTTTCCTGACCCCTGGCTCTCCTACGGCGGGATGTTCCCAGAACAAGTTCATGACATGGCCGTTCCCTCCATGTATCTATGCTGACTTGTAAAGTCCTTAAAGTCTATTTTCCTCGAAGTCATCATTTTTAACCACTGTCGCCAACTCCACCTCATCCGAACGTCATCTCCACTCTGTCTCTGTGCTGTTTAATCCAACTGTCTGGCGTTATGAGCTCATGTTTCTTACTGTATGTGTTTTTGTGAGTCTCCATATGAATGAATGATTTCTACTTTCTCACATACAAAAGATTCCCAGAACTCTTATGCTGTCACAGCAATGCTTTTTGTCTCCTTTACTTCTCTTTTGTCGCCCATAATGTAATGCAAATCCATTCAGTCCCACAGGCAAAACCCATGCAACATCTCTTTTTTCTGTTGCTTCCTATTTCATCTCTCTTCCCACCATTTGCTCACACGATAACTTCTCATAGAACAGATTTAAAGTCTTCCCTAGTCCAGACAGCTGTGGCCAGACATGAGCATCATTCTCTGTGCTAACTAGAGGATGAAGACAGTCTTGCTACATCAACACTGGCACCTCAGTTTCTCGCCTACAGTAACCACAGGCTTCAATCACAATGTCTTCTCCGGGCAGGGGGGGATTTTTTTTTTACTCTCCTGACTACGTGAAACAACAAGGTTTCTGCCGACAGCTGTTTGAAGTCGCTCTGAGGCGAGGACTACTGCTGCTGTGTTTAGGAAAAAACATTTAAAGGACATTAGGCGGCTTGGATCCGACTTCAAATGGAAACTCAATCAGGGTGTGAAAAGACTCAGACGGTGCAGCAGCTCGCACTATTCACTGTTGCTCAGAGTCTGGTTCTATTTGAGAGTGACAGACAGTAAAAGGCAGTTGCGAGGATTGCCCTTGTAAACATAATTTGTGGGAGAGGCTTTGTTTGCTATGCCAAATTCAAGATTGGAAACCTGACCTGAAATCTGAGTTTAAGGATGAGTTTGACTGGAATTACAGAAATTATTTACTTGTAGTAGTTTAGTTGGGTATTTCTTGATCGGGTGAAAGACTTGAAATGACTAGGTTTGTTTTGGGCTGAGCTGACTTGAGCTGAGATAATCTGGCAGTGGCTGTGCTGAGTTGGGAAGAACAGGCCTCGCTGAAAACGGCTGAGTTGAACTAAACTGGTATGAGCTAAAGCCCCTCTCTTCTGGGATGGAGTGCTGGCTGAACTGCATGCAGCTGGGCTGATGAGATTCACAAAGTAGAGCTCTTTTCACCTCTTCTTCAGGGATGAGAGCACAGGCCTGATGATGTCATCGTCATGGTAACGGCAGTCACTGTTTTAGGCTACAGATTCAAACCTTTCGCTGGTTACAGGAAGCCGCGGCAATCCATCAAAACTCCAAATCCTTTATTACAATACCTCGGAGGATGATAAAATCCTACACCTCCCATGCATTCATCCGCCCATTAAAACAGCTAAGGCTACTCCACAGGTCTCTGATGTGTCGTGTGTGTGTGTGAGTGTATATACAGTATGCTACAGACTTATGCCTGTGTGAATTCATGCGTGTGTATCATGACTGTGTGTGTAAGTGTAAGAGAGATGGAGGGGGGAGATTCGCCTCATTGCCTTCGCCACCAGCCGGGATTCCCCCAGCACTGGGCTCAAGGCCGGGTGCTGGGGGCCTGGGGTCCTGACTGGATGGCTGGTTGAACAGATGCCTGACACGTTCATGAGGACCGGTGGCAGGAGATGAAACCACATTTCTCTTGCCACTTCCCTCACTTGCACACACACACACACACACACACACACACACACACAGCCATGTAACAGTTGAACAAAAACAGATACAGTGTACAATGTACAGTGTGGCTGTACAGAAATGTTGAACCTTCTATGAATAATTTCAGTAACATGATTTGTTACTCAAACCATCGTTTCGGTCTTTAAAATTTGATTTTCAAATATGAAACTCAATTATTTAGTTTGGAATTTTTCATGGATTTATTGTATTGCAATTGTACACTTTTAAAATGCACTTAAATTGGGTCACAAATTCAATGTTGTGCATTTTGACCACAAATTTTTTTTGGGAAACCTGGCCTCAGCATCTGCTATGTTGTAGCTAAACTGAGGGAAAAATGTTCTGAAATTACATCGCAGGCAGATCAGCACAGCCTGAGCTGGATGTGTGGTCACTAAAGATGTGTTCAGACACACAAACTGCTGCCAATGGCCGAAGGGGAGCAGTAATCAATTAGGCTCACATGGTATTGCAGTAATTATGTACTCCAATTTACTCCTGGAGGGTGGAGAAGGAGAGAGAAAGGGGTGGGGGGGTGGAGAAAAGAGGAAGGGAGAGAGGGAGGGAGGGCAGGGGAACCATTTCATGCAACTCCAAACCACTTCCATCCATGTATCTCTCAGATCATATCACATTATAGCGCCAGTGCACAGATTCAAACTGGCACGGAAGAAACCAGGTCCACATTACCCTCTAATTGGTCATTTCCAGGGGAAGCCTTGGTTTGCAAAACCTACTTCCAGGACAGGGCTTTCTTAAACAAGCAGGGGCTTAAGACAGAGGCTACATCTGGGCGGCATGCAGGCAGGCCGACAGGCAGGCATTGATTGGGCCCGTCCCAGTAGTAAGTGGGCTGATTGCAGGGTAGACAACACGTTACATCAGCTTTTAGTTTCCTATTTACCTTATGTGAGAGGAGAAAGGTATAGACTGGGGGAGCTTCAAAGTGGATGGAGAGGCAGGCGGGCTGAATGCATTTCAATTACAGTGTCCTTGACTGTGAAACTACACAATTCACTGATGCTACTGATTATAGGGCTCGGGCCCCCTAATGTAAAGTCTGGACTGAATCGCTCTACATAGTGGAGTATTTTGTAATGGGAAAAAAACTCTTGGCTTACCACAGTTTACTTGTCTGTATAACTATCTGTTGATTGCGGGCGTATACAACAGGTACACAAAAATGTGGGCCTTCCTTTATACACACAAATCCAATGGAGGAACCTGGAAATACTTTATCCGCATACTACATCATGTGGCCTGTGGATGTTTAACCTCACACTTGATCCATAAATGTCTTCATTTTACACTTCTGCAGGGCCTGATTAAAAACACAGCTTTCTATTTCACACCTTTCGCTCTGCCTCGCCTGAGGACGTTTCATGCACGGGCCCATACTAGTAATATTTAACACAGATATATCCAGTGCTGCACACGTGCAAAAGTATGCACACTGGGCAGCTAGGGACCAGGCTGCTAAGCACTGCCAGATTTCAATCAGATGACTGGCTATTGGATTTCTAGCTGCAGGTTACTGGTGATGAGCAGATCCATATCTAATGGATGCTAATGTGTAATTCCTGTGTGACTCCTGAGCGTGCATGTGTGTGTTTCTGTGTGTGTGTATATGCATCTGCAAGTGCACAACGAGTGTTCATGTTTGCATGCCTGTGTGTTTAGTTGCTTGGTGTGTGAGTGAGTGACTCCAGGGAAATATGAGGTTGCAGTGATGATTGTCAAACAGTCAGTGAATCAGTGAACGGTAGGTGACCGTAGATCTGATTTCAGTCATATTTTACTGGCACAGGGACGTGTTGAGCACAGGGGGGCAGTGTACTGTAAAGGTTGAACCAGCCCACGCAGCCCATTGCGCTCCACATAGGCGAGCAGGTCTAACAATAGACTGACTGTTACGGTGTTAGAGCCAGAGCTCTCCTCACCTCCACCAGCGGAAATCACTGACGGAATTTCTACAACTGGCAGAGTGCTGAGTGAGACGGCCGCAGCGCGCCCTAACAGTAAAATCCATCCACTTCAGTGTCACAGCACAGTATGAAGAATTAAAAGGTTAACCAAACATGTGTGAGTCTAGGCAGCTTGTTTAGAAAAGTCACACATCACACAGAGATGAATGAATGAATTTAAGTGCAGCATAAACACACAACAAGGTCATTGCAGGCATAGTTTTTTGTGATTTATCAGAAACACAAAGACAAGAATATGAATAAGTGCCCAAGTCTGTCATAGTGTGTGTGGGTGTGTGCATATGTGTGTCCGTCTGGATGCCGCTCTACTGTAATAACATCGGCAGGTGGCCCAGCGAGCCCTCTACCCACCCCCATCCCCTCTGCCTCCCCCCAAACTGCTCCACCGCAATGGAAAGCAGGTGTCCGACCCTGGTCTGGGGACAGAATTGAATTAATGTGCAAAAACAAATGACTCCATCAGCAGTGTCTAGAGGGGCCGCAGTGACAGGCCTGCAGTCTCGTACAGCCCAAAGCTGAGCACACTGTCACCCGACACTGGGCCGAGCAGGCTAATATCCACACCTATTACAACGAGGATTCATGGGAAAACAACAGCCGGGGCCAAAGGTGAGGATGAGAAAGGAGGGGAAAAGCAGGAGGAGTATGGAGGTTAGGGAGGACAAAGCCGTATTCTTCGAATTACCTAGAGATCTCATTCAGCCTGCAACGGCCTGTTTGTCTGCGGGGAACATCCAAAAAGGAGTGCGTTAGTCCCCATGATCTGCAAGGCTTTGAGGAAATGTTTTGTCTAATTGGAAGCGACGGTAGTCAATACACAGGCGGGATCCCACCCTTGAATGACATGCCCAACTCTAATACTGTCTCCAATTTCAGGATTACCCTGATAATAACTGAGGCAGCCATTTCCAACATACACACGCACACATAGCCAGGCTTACAATACACACAGGCGGATCTGGCATTGACATTGTAGCAGGGCACAGAAAGCAAATGTCTGAAATCATTAACTGCATTGCCTCCAATGAGGCTCTCTTGGCAGGGTGCTCATGAGAACCATCTAGAGGAGCTGTAAAAATGACAAAGTCAATATCGAAGATGACCGCAATTACAGGCTTTCAGGGGACCTAAGAGTCATTGGTCTTCCTGTGCTGTGAGCCTTTTTTCATCATGCTATTTATTAGGGGTCAACCCACAATTTGTGCTTGAATTAAAATGTTACCAAAAGTGGTTTTTAATCAGAATGTGTTCGAATGAAATGCCCAGTATCACTTTTTGGCAGAAAACACATATTTCTTGCCATCTGTCTCTCCATCCTGCATCCATGCCATTGAAATTTGCACACCCCACAGTGAACAGTGTTCACATAAATAGGCTGCTAACAGCAGTAAGATCTAGAATGCAGGATGGCTATATTTACAAATGTTTCCCACCAGTTTCCAAGCAACCAAGGGCTTTCCCCCATGACTATCGTCAAGCTCCCAGATACCCCCTCCACCTCCTCCTGCTACCCATCATTGCTTCTTCTCACCCTCACCACCCCTGTAGCTTCCACTAACCCCCCAGTAATCTTATCATCTTCCATCATTTTACCCTGAAAAAAAGCAACCAACCAGAACTGACGTCCCTGAGACTCCCCTGCCCTTAACTCGCCCTCCCCAAAACTCTTTTTCTATTATTTGGCGATTTGTAACAACCCTACACCCCCCTCACTGCTGCTGGAACTCAGACTCAACTTTCTGTCACTTCAAATACCAGCTAAGGGGGGCGGATGGGTTCGGACAGAGGCCACCATATCCCGTAACGCTCAAGCCAACAGCCAAACTTTGATATTAGGGATTAAGCTCCCGTCGGGCTGGCACAACATGGCGAGGCAAAGCAAGGCGAGGCGGCCCCGTAATTTCAGCCCCCTAATTTGTGAAAAAATGTGTGGAATGACATCAGCACCTATCAAAACAAGGGAGAGCGGGGGAGGGGAAAATGGAGGGTGTCCTGGGGATTCTCGCTGGCCGACAGTGGCTGATTGAGTCGGGCTGATGAGCTTTAATGTCGTTGTCTATCAGCGCTGCAGTCTGGACAACTCAAGCAGACATGGGGGTTAAAGGATGGGATGGATGGGGATCATATGAGGGGGGGCAGGCATCTCTATTTCCTTCACCCCACCAAATCCCATGCTGGAAAACCAGTGGCCTGGCATGTGGGGGATGCCAGGGGGTCGAAGTGAGGAGGGGGCAGTTATCAGCTCTGATAGCATTATCTGGGAGCAAACATGGACACGCCGGGCTTTGATGTATAGGGCCGGAAAAGGTTGGACTGTGGTGCGGAGCAGGGCCGGCCACCGTGTTACGTACAGGCCCGTCTGCATTTTCAGACTCTCACACTGTCTAAAGATATCAGCCTTCTCACACACAGGGAGTCAAATCATTCTTGGCCCAATGAGTTCATCTGTAGGGTTCAGCAGCAGAGCTGAGTGGATCAGTGGGGAGAACATCATCAAGATAATAAGGTTTGAAGGTGCCCTTCCTTTTCAGTTATTAACAGGTAACAACCTGATAACTCTTTTTTAATTTAGTGTCTTAATTCTCAAGTCCAATACTACAGGATTAAAGTAATCACATCATTAGATCACACGTAGGTTATAAAACTGTTATTCAGTACACAGGAAAAAATTGGTCTGGAAATTTAAAGAAACACAAGACAGACACAACAAGCCGACAGTCAGTCGTTGGTCAATGTTGAGTCAGCGGTGAGCATCTGTTGCCCCAGTCGTTGCAGTGTGTCCCACACCTTTTTCCGCTGATTCAGCATGTTAAATTATGACAGCAGAGCTCTTTGTTGAATGAAATCACTTCGATTGGCAGTTCAGCTCAGCACACAAGAAAAGAAATGAAAGAAAACAAAGAGCTAAAGTCAGGAGGGAGTGAGATCAAAAATAACTCGTTATAAGGTAACATTATTATTTTTTAGCCATTGAGGTCTTGAGCAGAAAAGTTTCCTGTTTTTGAATAAGTTTTTTTCTTATCATTTGTCATTTCAAAGGGAATATGAGCTATATGGAAATGATAGCCAATACCTGATTTAACAAAAATGTACCTCTACTTCTTCCTATTTCAGCCCCCTCCATGGCACTGATTGTCCTCCTGCCAAGTGTTCTACTGACTGTTGTTGTGGTTACAATGTAAAAAAAAAAAAAAAACTCTAATATATCTTACAACACACATTTCATCAAAATGTGTTTAGGTGTTGTTTGTATTTAAAGTTAATATAACTTCAATATTCAATATTCAATTCAAAAATTTTCAGGGTTGAATGTTCAAATTCTGACTTGAGGACAAAGAAAATAGAGCAAAAGTCAAACATATCTATCATCTGCACTTGCAGATGCAAATACACACACACAGAAACACACATGCACGCTCTATCATTTCACACAAAAATAAAAAATATCAGACTGTCAGTCATGAAAAAGTTAATTTTGCATGAAATGTGAGTTTTAAAATAAATCACCTTTTTAGATTTTTCAGTGATGGAGTTTTTATTGGTAATGGCGATTGCAAGTGTTTACAAGAGCAAGGATTTGATGGATCACCAAGCTACCACCCTTTTATTTCTCTATCTGTGTTGCTCCTACTATCTCTAATCGCTAAAAATTATGACCGCCCTAAGAGGTCATCAACAGGGTTACACATTTGGCATTCCCAACACTGAAGAAGGAATGAGAGGGGGGAGGGTTGGTGAAGGGGAAAGAAAAGGAGTGAATAGCAGGTAAGGGAGTGAGGAAGAATGAGAGACTAGGAGGGGGAAAGCGAGATAACAGGAGGGAGAGAAGTGCTGATGGCTGTAGGTCAAATGCCTGAAAGCAGCAGTCAATAAAACTGAGGCCCACCTTTAAAATGTGATAAGAAATTGCCCTAAGTGTGCGTTATATATCACAACACCGACCCCGCTCTCACCGACCCCCGAACTGCCATGTTTTGACCGTAGATGGAAGTTTTGCGCACACATGGCAGGTGTTTTTCACTCCTAGCAAGTGCAAAATTGCTTTCATTCCCAAAAATGTGGTGAATGTTCTGGTCCTGCTCGTGACTGAAGGATAAACTGACTCACTTCTGTTGAGGGAGAAACGTGGACTGCAATGAAACACAAGAATGTAATCCAAACAATGGGATAATCCATTTTTTAAGGAGAGATCATCATTAGAGTTTGATGGGCACTAAAGCACATGCAAGATCTGTAATTAATCTGTGAAAATGCACCTTTTCTGAAGCTAAACCCAGTCCACACATAACTCCAGGGGGAATTGGGGCACAACTGTTTGGCTTTTGTTTCAAAACCCTCTCAAAGCCCTCTAATCACTGACTTACATCAAAACATTCAGGAGTCTGGCTTAATTACCCAAAATCAACTGGGGCTAAGTTGCATTTCTGTGCTGAACACAGTGGAATTTACATTCCAGATTGAGGCAAAGAACTTCAAATATCAACAAAACACCACACAAACTGTCACACCAAATCAGCTTCATTGCTCTGTCTTTATTTGGATTGGTTCATTAATTATTTATTCGTCAAAAACACCACCATTAATTTCTCCATCCTAATCATCCTCATCAGCAAATACTCAGAGCTAGATTCTGTTGGCGAGGCCATTCGCCCAGAATAAACAAAGACATTACAGCAAGGGGAAACTGCATTGCGCTTATCACTACCATGACTTACACAAACCCCATGGTTGTGGCCTTCAGCACACCAAATTTGCATGGGATTTCATTACAAAAAAAAAACTTTTTTCCAATGACAACACTGACTTTATTTTCAGCTCCTGGCGTTGGGCAGGGTAAGCCGTGCTGCGATCGGCCCTCAACTTGAAACCTCAGAGTTAATTCAGATTGAGAGAGAGGATCCCAGGAGGGGTAATGGATATCTCTGTGTGGTATCAGTTGTTCATATGTGGCCGAATACTCACAAGTTGACAAATGTTCGCTGCTCAGTTAGCCGTTGTTGTTGTGTGGGATGTGTCGGGTTGTTGCAACAGGGACTCAGAGGTTTGTCAGCCAAACACATCATCAATAAACATGATTGATGATGCAATCGTCAGGCCCTAAAGTGAATGAATTTATTACTGTCATCTCACTCAACCACTCAACTCTCAGCTGAACCACCCACACGCAGCCAGCCCCCGCTCACATACCCATACACATCCTCCCACACGTGCATGCGAAAGATAAATTACAATTGTCTCTTACACTCATCCACACAGATGCAAACTCGTGCCCCCGCTGCTCAGACATCTATACACACACACACACTTGAGTTTGCAAAAACTGAGCAGCATCTATTCTTCACCACAACCTTTCTTCAACAAGTCACCAAATTTGTCAGCCTGCAGCTCCAGCATCCAGGGGGTTTGTGGGAAACCTGAAAACAGGCTGCCAAAAAGATAGATAGAGCAGACAAGAGGGCATGAGACAAGCACACACACACACACATACACACACACACACACACACACAGGTAAATGAAACAGAGAGAGAAAGAGACAAGGAGAAGACAGAAAAAAGTGCAGAAAAATATAACCCTTGGTGCCTGAGGTCCCAGGCAAATAAACACTTCCCTGTTCGATCCCCCCGCCTCTATCGTACTGTAAATCTGGTGAACAAATTTAAAGACTTGGGGTGTGTTTGAGTGTGTGTGTGCGTGCATGTGTGTGGGGCAGTCTAATATTTCTACCGTGACTGAGGTCCAGGAAACTGCTCCATCTGCTACCAATGTAGCCACTTCCATTAAATTTCCTCCCACAAAAGGGCATCACAGAGAGCCCATCACTTCTGAGTCTTTATCTTTGGCCTGCTTAAAGCCTCTCTGGAGGCGGGTACCCCCTCCACCTTGCTGCACTAGCCAACACGTACCTCCATCCATCAGATAAAAGCCTATTTATTCTGCACACAAACACCGAGGTTACAGCGGTCACGGCGGAGCACTGTGTGTCGGGGAACACACTCAAGCACTCAAACACAAGTGCACTCACACATACACACATTGCTCTGCTCAAAAGACAAGAAAAACACTAGAGCTCAGTCAGGGAGAAACCAAGGAGATAAGGGTCTCTGCTACTTGTAATTCTGCAAACTTGACCTCAGATCACTGTGTACTGGATTCATCAGATTTAGAGCTCTTGTCAGTGGAAATTGGACACCTTGAGGATGCTATTACACAGCCTACAAGGGCTAGAGAAGCATCTGTAAACTGGATTTTAAAAAGTTTGCTAGAGGGTCACAACCTCAGTCCAGACAGCCTGTACATGACCTGTTTTTCAAGTTCTGGGTGAGCAACAGTTCATTCATTTCAGAAATAGATTGTCATCTTGAGGAGCTGAGACCAATCTGTGGCTGCTCTGACATTTTTGGTTCCGCTGGTTGGAAGGGAAAGACGGGGTGAGCATTGACAAATAAACACCGCTCAGCATCACAGAGGCAGACCAAGGCCTGCACTTCTTTCATTTATTCATCTTCTCAGTGGAAAGAATAACAGGCTGAGGGTGAGGTCCAGTTGGTGTAGGTGGCTTCAGGAGGGCAAGGAAGCATGGTGACTGTACAGGCCAAGCACCACCTCGTCACATCTGCAGAATATTAGAATACAGAGAGAATGAGGAGAAAGTGTATATAAAAATAACAAACCTAAATCCAAAAAGTTTAGACATTGCGTAAAATGTAAATAACAGAATGCCATGATTTGCATATCTGTTTTGACCTAGATTCGACTGAAGACAGTACAGAAACGATATATTAATGTTAAAATTTATTTACTTTTTTGTTTTTGTTTTCTTGTAAGTATACCCTAAAATTGAGGCCTGCAACAAGTTCCAAAAAGTATGAACAGGGTCATGTTTATCAATGTCTAACATCACCTTTACTTTAAATAACATTCAGTAACCATTAGGGAACTTTGGAAACTAATTGCTTAAGTTTTTAAAGTCAAATTCATTATTCTTGCTTGATATATGACTTCAATTAACCAACAGTCCAGAGTCTCTGTTGTTATATTTTGCGCTTCATAATGTGCCACAGTTTGTACAGGTCTGGAGTAGAGGGTAGGCCAGTCTAATATCCACACTTAATCACTAAGAAGCTAACAAATGCAGCATGTGATTTGGCATTGTGCTGCTGAAATATGCAGGGACGTCCCTGAAAAATACATCTGGGTGGCAGCATATGTTGCCCCAAATCCTATATGGACCTTTCAGCATCCATGGTGCCTTCACATTGTGCAAGTTACCCATGATTTCATGGGCAATAACATACCCTTGTATCATCACAGATACTGGCTTTCTGGTTCTGGATGGTCTGGATAGTCCTTTTCCTCTTTATCCTGGAGGGCATTATGTCCACGATTTCCAAAACCAATCTGAATTGTGGACTGGTCAGACCATAGCACACTTTTCTACTTTTCCAGAAAAGTCAGAACATTTTTTATTTGTTACATAAAATACATGTTACATGAACTTGAACTACATGGCTGCTCCCCTTTGGCCCAGTAGTAGCCTCCAACTCTGGTTCAGACACCTCTGAAGAATGTCACCCATGTGGGAGGGTGGGTGAGGGTGGCGGGGCTGGGTCTGGATGGATGGATGGCTGAGCGGCAGAGACTAAAATAGCAGAGGCATTTAAACAAGTTAACTAATCAGCGCTCATTATAGACGATGTCTAGCCAGAACACAAACAGAGGCTCAACGAAGGCTCAGAGTGAACTGACACTCTGCAACAACTGAGCGACTGAGGTTGTTAGCTGAGCAGGCACGAGCCAGGCTCAAGCTTCACCCTGTAAAAAGTTAAATGGTGGCTATTAAAAGTACTGTATGATGGTGAATGATTTAAGTGCTTGCTCCATGCTATTATAAGTGATGTTGGCTCCCTTCAAATGTAAAGGCAACATAAAAATACTGAACTGAATTGTCAGTGTCCGAATCGGTGTCCACTCTGAATCAAACCTGAAATGAGAATTGCTGCATTATTCCGATAGGATCTGTCTCTGAATCTGAATGAGGGACTTGTCTGTCCTTCAAGTACTGGTTTGGGGTTACTTAAAAAAATATATAATTTTCAATATGATTTTTTTGGGGATTTCAGCCATGAACAAAATATGAAAATATAAGGCTGGCAAAATCAGCCTGATGTTCAGTCTACCAGATTTGTCCAAACTAAAATGTCTCAACAGCTATTGGATAGATTGCTATGAAAGTTTGTACGCAATTTCACAATCCCAAGAGAATGAAGTTTACTTACTTTGGTGAACCTCTTACTTTACATCAGTGGCTCTCAGACTGTATGGTGGGCCCCCTGGGAGGGCAATGAGCCACAGGTGAGACGTGGATGATCAGGGGAACCATATGAAGTAACATGTGACTGAATATTATTTATGTAGAAAAATAATAAACAAGAATTTACCGGTGCTATTGTGTTGATCTTTTCTTTTTCACTAAAATTCAAAATAGATCATTTTTTATCAGTTACTTTCCCAATAATTGTTCATTATTGCTAAAATAAAATATTAGGTTGAGATTTCATGAATTTCTTTCAGTTTCTGAAGGGGTGTATGAAAGAAAAAGTTTAAGAACCACTGTTTTACATATAGTGCCAAGTGGGTGGGCATGTTTTTCTTTTCAGTCATATATCCTCTAAACTATTGGTCAGATTGCCATGATATTTGGTATGGGTAGGCAAACTATGATGTCCGGAGTATGAATCCTAATGACTCTAGTAATCCCCTGTCTTTTAATCTTGCAACACTATGGAGTTCACGTTTGTGGTTTTGAGTGAATCTTTCAGATAAATGAATGGTTTGCCATACAATTCAACATTCTGACTTTCATCTAGGAACTATCAGCAGGTCACTTTTTTAAAATATGAATTGTTTTCGCTCATAGATAAATGGATCAACTTTATTGTCATTCCAGATATACCCAACAGTGCACATGGAACAAAATTTTTTTTGTTGCAACTGGCTCTGAAAATAATAAAAGATTTCAGTAACATCCAAAAGACGGAACACTAAATAAGAGACACTGTATAAAAATAGAATACAAATGACGCACATTTCGCATTAAGAGCCTGTTAGAAGTTGCTAGCATATTAACGTGCTAAACTAAGGACATGTTAATTATTACCTGCAAAAAAATAAGCAAGTTAGCATTGCCATTATGAGAATAGCATGCTGACTATAGTCTTTAACTAAGAGCCAGTGCATAACCCAACCTTTACAGAGCTGCTAGCAGGATCAGCAGTAGTTACTATGTTGTGTTGCACTGGCTGCACCAACACCATTGCAGACTAACTACCAGGAATAAGGAACAATTCACACATTAAGGTGCCTAAAGAAAATAACTTATGTCCCCAGGTTAACACAAAAGAATAAGCTGCTAATTATTTTCTATTTTTTTTAAGAATACATTACATTCTGAAACAAAAATGTCATATATTATTCAAATGAATGTGTACACAATGTGTCAGTTGTCTTAGAACTAATGTTGTTAATGTTAATACAATGTATAAGACCGTGAGGAATAATTTCAGTGACAGTCAGTGAGCTCTGATACTTAATAACCTTTGTGCTGCACAGCACTCTTCTCCTTATCTAAGAAGATGATAAAACATTTCCAAACAAGATTGGTAGCTTTTCTTTTTTTTTCATATGTGGGCTAATGT
Organism: Plectropomus leopardus; assembly: GCF_008729295.1. Taxonomy (NCBI): domain Eukaryota; kingdom Metazoa; phylum Chordata; class Actinopteri; order Perciformes; family Serranidae; genus Plectropomus; species Plectropomus leopardus. The sequence goes on along the minus strand of NC_056469.1, from coordinate 6,155,875 downwards.
CTTCATTATGTAGCAGACTGTGGCTTCCAGAAGAACAGCACCAATAACCAATTTACCTTTGCACTGGGCAGTCACTGTGAGTGTCGGTGATGGCACAGGCAGAGATGGGAGAATGATAAGGAGACCATTCAACAGAGAGCAAGAGGAAATATTTACCTGGATCCATGAGGTAAACAAAGTAGCATAAGACTCATTTTGAAAGTACAGTTTATATAAAAGATTGATTTTAAAAAAAGAATAAATAACAGATGGATGTAAAAGTGCACAGTAAAAAGGAAAAAACACCTTTTAGGAAACTGTTATTGACAAGCAAAGGATTAGGGAGCAACTGTTTATTGACACAACAACCTGTCCTTATTGCATCACAATCAATATTATATAGCATCAGCTACATCCCAGAGTAGTTAAACAGGTGCACTTTATATTCTGAGCCCTCTTAGTTCACCACTCCCTTTGCCTGCAGGCCTCATTGCTCTAATGGACCTGTTAGCTGTTTTGTCATCAGCATCGGGCCATCGGCCTCAGAGGACACATACTTGATGGTGACAGTGATATGCTATGGTCAACTTATCGATGTGGAAGCCAGATAGCAGTCTTATCATTATCTTATCACAGGCATCTGCTGCCCTGCTCTGCTGACAATCAGCTCATTTTTATGCTCCTCACTGGTGCTTTTTGAAAGGTCATAATGACAGCCATCATACCATAAGCTGATTGGGTCACCATCCAATCGTCTGAGGGGAAAAGGCACATATCCATCTCTCTCACACAGATAGGAGAATAACACAAATACATCTAATCTGCCCCCATGCGCATATGCACGTAGGCAAGCAGATGTACACATGCAAACACATGCAAACACATGCAAGCACATAAGCGCTCTTACTCTCACACACATATGTCTGTTGAGAGAAGAGAAGTGAGGGGAGAGTCAACAGACTGCAGACAGTGAAGGTAAATGTCTGGCTCCAGTCTGGAGGAGAAGCTGTTTGGACATTATAAACTCCACTAGCATAAAAGTATAAACACAGAGCAATGCACTAGAAGGAAGTACATATACATTATATCTCTGTGGACACAACACAACCACGGAAAGATGTGTTTCTTTAAGTACAGGCAATTCGTATGGTTTAACATCTAACAAGATAATTTTAATGAGCTGTATTTAGAGTTTTTGTTGAAAAATATAGAATCCAGCAATACATATTAATACAGCAAAATCAACACAATTTTCTAACACGTATAGTGTGCTTGTTTTTAACTGGTCACTAATAACCTCAAAGAATGCCAGAAAAATAATGACGAAAAATCAAATGACATGATGACAAACAATATCTAAAAACAAAAGAAAGAAAAAAACTGTTAATGGTTCTGGAAACAATAGTTAAAATATTTTATTAATAATGTACTTTTTTAAAATATCAATATCACTCCCAAAGATCACTTGTATATCACTTATGTACCCATATTATACCAATTTGAAAACAGAGAGAATTCTTGACAAATTGAAGTAAATGAGGTCTGTGTTAAACAAATGAAAAATATCAAGACATCAATTTACAAGTGTCATTTGTCCAGTTGTATGCTCAATACTTCCCAAATAAACAACCCCTTCTGACAGGAAACATACATTAAACTGTTGGTCTGCTGTTGCTGATATCTGTAATTTGTGTTATTGTCTGACTTTGGTGAATCCCATCTTATAGCACCAAAGTCATACAAAAACACAAACAAACTAGCTGATCAAGGCAGCAGTATACCAGCAGCCTCTGTGTTCAACGAGGTCAAATTAATGTTTCTGTAAGTGGAGTTTGGCTTTGAAGAGAATATAGACAAGTTTAACTCGCTGTCAAGTTTCCCATTGTAAAGGGCTGTGTGTTTAGGAAGTACTGAGCTCACTGGACAAATTAGACTTAGATTATATGGCACAAGTGTGAGAGTTTGCATACACATTTTTGATACAGTTTTACTGTTGTTAAATGTGGACTCGTGTAACACTGGGTTTTTTTTTCTTAAAAAACAACTTTTTCCTCACAAATTCAGCTTAACGTGGGATGAGTAATTTATACACAAATGGACATTTAAGGGTGAAGTTTTTCTTAAAATAACACAGGAATAACATAAACTCATTGCCAAGTACTGTACCACTTAAGTGCTGTATTTGTGTCCAGCATTATTACAATCCTTCTATTAGGGCTAATCTAACGATGCTGATATAAGCACATGTGAAACAGATAAAGACTTCATTTTAAGATATGGACAGAGCAAGAGTCCTTTAATCAGGAAGCCAGGGTGAAAAAGAATCTCTCCAAGAAAATCAATAGACAGTAGCTCTGATAACAACTCACGTCTTCATGTTTATTTATTTTGCTGGCCCATTTGACAATTAGAGGGCGCCACTGGTGTTAACTCTTCTCTAAACCTGTCAACTATGAAGACTGATATGCAGCAGATAACACTGAGACCATGGGACAAAGTCTGCTCAATCCACCCAATGAATTTTCTATTGTTGGTTAAAAAACACTAAATGCATGCAGCTGATAAGACTGACAACACCAACACCCATGTATTGCCTCATATTGCTCCTGAACTTGCAGATACATACAGTTATTATCACAATGAACTCTGGATGAGGACAGCTAAAGAAGATGGGCAATATATGCAAGATATGATTTGAGACTGCTATGCTGACTGTGCTGCGCAAGCTGAAGATGCACAGCATTTGTTTTTAGTGCTCAAGTGTTATTGCATTCACTCCCAACTGAAAAACATCTTGATAAAAAAACGCTGCTATCGTTTTCAGTGCATCTGCCGCAGTATGTGCTTCCACACAATGTTTGTGCAGTCGCAGAAATTCCAGGGTTGCTTGAGGTTAATAAAACTTTTTTTGGATTACTTTTTTTTCACATATTGTAACAATTTTGACTGCAAAGCCCAGATGGCGTTCTATTTTATTAAACAAGATTAATTTTCCACTCATGAGCTGACTGGCTAGGAGGCCAGTCTTGGTCCAACTATGACAGGTTGTAGTGTGTTCAGCTGGATTAGCCCTGGCATTTCATCATGGTGATTTATGCCTTACATAAAGAGACACTGACACGGATTCACTCTGACAAATGTTCATGTATAAAGTAGTAATACTCCAAATGTGTCCAGCTTTTTGTCTAAACCCATAATAAGATTTCCTGTTTTATGAAACTTCAAAATAGACAAACGTCAGCTCGTTTAATGATGTTTAGCATTATGGTAAATCATTTATAACAAACAGTAAAAAAAATGAGAAGCATCTGAGTTGAATTATGGATCATGTCTTTCTTTGAATGTTCCTTAATACACTGTGGTCAGCTTGTATATACACTCAGCAAATCATCACACATATGTTTCACAAAATCTCTGGCAGTAAAAGAAAAAAGCTGAATGTGTGCGTAGCTTACAATGTGCTGACAGCACTTCCTCATGACCTAACACAAAAACAACATTGTGTTTTCCACCCTTAAAACATCATCGGGGATGAAGCCCAGTGCCACTGTCCCAGTCTGTGCAAAAATTCTTGAGTATGAAAGGAAAGAAATTTTTTAAGATAAGAGTAGATGATGATGCGCCAAGCTAAGAAAGTGAATGGTGTTCTGCTTTTCTACACTTCACCCTCCTATCAATAGAGACCTAGGATGAGCTCCAAATAAAACAATCTTCCCCTGGCCTGGAACGCATCTTAAGCTTTATTGTGAGCAAAGGTCTGCAACAGCTGGCACTGAGAGGTTCGAGGCTGAAATAATCTTATCTGCAATCAGCTATAAATATTTGACAGAGAGAGAGAGAGGGATGAGGAGAGAGGAAGAGGCAAGGAGGGGTGGCGAGGGTGTTTAAGGGACCTTCTGAAAGCCTGGTGACAACTGTGCCATGGAGATTTCTAACAAATTAAAAGTCAGGCCGAGCTGAGGATTTGCTGGTCTCTCCGAAGCAGGAACAGATTAAGATGCACTTTATAGGCATGTTTTTGGCTCTCGACTCCCAGCCAGTCAAACTCGCAGCACAGTACAGACTGTACTTTCTTTACACTCTATGTTCCTCATCACCATCACAAGCTCATTCTTCTGTATGGAAACACAGGTGGTACCACAAATAAACACCGTAAAACCGTCTGGACAGCTTTTATATTTGTACAGCACTCCCATAACACTCCTAATCAAAGGAAACAACTTCCAAAACACATTTCAGGTGGTCTGTGTGAATGAGTGTGTGTGTGTGTGTGTGGGAGGGAAGACGAGAGGGGGGGTGGAGGGGGTCATTCTATTCTTACATCCAACAACGTCAGATTTTTTTAATTCATTCCACATTACCTACTGACTTGTTCTGTTTCTCCCTCCAGCTCATGGTCCAAACCCTCACACAAAAGCAGAAGATTATAGGAAGAGTGGAAAAACAAAACTAATTACTCGAGGTATTTCAACCAGCCAATGCTGCTTAAAATGTAATTACATGGGTTTAGAGCTCTGGCTGAGGCTGGGGTGGCTGCAAATCTCACATTGGCAGACCTGGTCCCGGTGTAAAGTCTGACTGCCCCTGAAAATGACGGCAGGAGAGAAACCTGGTGGGGACGAGGAGATTAGTTTCATGTCATGATCCGCCATTAGAAAGAAAGTTAAGACAAAGTCGAAGTTCCCTAACCTTGATCAAGAAAGTTAAACTTCTAAAGCAGAAACAGTGAGGAAATGTGTGTATTTGCTTTCTAGTGACGACTTAGATGAAAACAACTCTCATGCCTGCTCAATCAGTTTCAGGCTACAGTCAGCAACTGACAGCTTAGTTTAGGATAAAGACTTCAAACAGAGGAAACAGCAAACCCAGCTCCAACAGTGGCAATATCCTCCTAACAGTTATATGGTTATATGTTATATGTTTTTTTTTATTTAAATGGCTCCCCAGAGGTCTTTTTCATTCCGGAACAAACAAACTTGATGAATAAAACTGGTAAAAACCACGAATAACACAGTTTCAAAATCATTGCTTTTACACAAGGCTTGCTGCAAAGGGGCTGCTAACTATGCTAACACGAAAACATAAAAAACGTAACAACACGAAACACGTGAAACTGTGAAAAATGTTAATGGCACTATCCAGAACCAGTTTATTGTTTGTCCATTCTGGGCTACTGTAGAAACATAGCATTGCAACATCCCAATCTCAATTGACAAGGACCCACTCCCTACACAGATATATATACAGTTCATTAACAAAAAACAACAATTCTTATTCTCACATGATTTTATACCAATGAAAACATACTTACTATATTATAATCCATCTAAATCCTTAGAGAATAAGAATTTAATGCAAAAACATCCTCATGTTTATGGATGCTGTGCACATTGAAGTGGACCAGTATATCATGTTATGCCATGTATTTTTTAAAATTTTTTGTATTGTTGCCATCAAGCCTATAAATGCCCTTAAAACAAACTCTCCGCTTGACACAACACAATGAAATTCTTCACATTTTTTAAAACTTTATATCTTTTTTAAAAACACCACAACACAGGTAGCAACATTTTACAAGGACATCTAGTCGTTTAATCACCAATTAACTACTGTAAACTGTTATCTTTGGGTGGATGCACCTTTGAACACTATCACAGGTGAAGAGACGCACACAAAGGGTGGTAAAGCCATAAAATTAGGGTAGCTATTTGACAAAAGGCAGATACCAGTCTGTATAAGGCAGAGGTGAAGGCTGCGCACTGAGAGAGCTGATAAGAGCAGCTCATCTTTCCTCACACCACTGGCAGTTGGAGGAGAGCTCTCTTTTAAAGTTTAGATAGTTATCTGCTGGGGAAGCTTTCTTGTTTTCCATCCATAATGTGTTAGATGTAATGAGAGGAGAGGATGGGGAAAATCAGTACCCTAATACATTCAATCAGTCATTTCTGCACCAAGTAAAAGATTTAGAAGAAAAATGAAAAGAATCAGAAGCTGTTGAGCGGACAAATCCTTAAACATCGTCAATTTTCTCTGATATCTAATAAAAAAATATGTGAGAGAAAAAATCAAACGAATAAGGGAATTTGGAATGGATTCATCTTTGTTGAACAGTGCCTCCAAGCACCTTTACTCTACATCTAATTCATTTATGTGTAGGAGTAAAAAGATCTGAGTATTTCATAAGAGCATCTACCTCAGCCAAAGCTTAACCTCTTTTCTAAAGGGGGCCTGCTTATGCAACATGACAGTAAAACTCCAACCATAAACTACTGTTTATGCCCCGGCTGTAAAAGAAAGGTGTGTTTCCTCTACCCAGTTTACTGCATGTCCTCTGTAGTCCCTCCATCATTTCACAGTCTTTTATAAGAGTGTCTGTAAAAAGAATCAAATACAAATGTTTGGAAATAAAAAGCAAACACAGGCCACTGTGCTTTCCATGAATGCAGAGTTAATTGCGTTGTTAAACTGAAGTATGGGTGTGTTTCATGCACTGGTGGAAGAAGTAGTCAGATCATTTACTACTTACTATGACTTTCTAGTACCCATACAACAATGAAAAATTCTCCATTATAAATCGTAGCTCTGTATCAAAAATCTTGCTCAAGTTAAAAGTACAGAAGTATTACAAGCAAAATGTACTTAAAGTAAAGGCATTCCTGTGACTAACATATATTTTATAACATCATGTTGGTATTGATGTATCAATCTGTACAAAAGAAGTATCTTACTGTTTTAGCTGCTTGAGGTGCTCCATTATACAGTTATGTAGTTTGATTCAGTTCTTCCAAATCAAGTGATCAGTCCCCTCTAAAGGGTAACAAGATAATCTAAAGGAATTGTGAGATGACTAAAGCCAAATATGAAGTCATTCTTTTAATTGAAATGAAACTACCTTAAAGGTCTAGTATTAAGATTCAGCGGCATCTAGTAGAGAGGATGTAGATTGCAACCAACTGAAACTGTGCGAAGCTCGTAGGAGAACTATAGTGGCTGATGAAAAAATGGGAAAATGTAAATGGCCTGGAGCGAGTGTGCTGGGCTACTGCCGAAAAAACATAGCGGACTCAATGAAAGAGCACCCACTCTCTATGTCGATATAAACTGCTTATTCTAAGGTGACAACAATACAACAGTTCCTAGTTTCAGGTGAATATAAACTAATGAAAACATAGTTATGAATATTATATTACATTTCTGCCAATGTGTCCCTCTAAATCCTACACACTGGAACTTCAAAGGTTTAATAAGGAAATTCTATGGATCGACAAAATAAGGCTCCCATTATGTCTGTGAGCTTCAGACTTTATACTCTTACGACATTACAAATTTGAGATTTTTTCCCCTGGTTTCTGGCTTCAACAGAGTAGTTCATGTTCACAAATACTGATTAAACTTTCCTAAACCATGGAAAAAACATATTAGAATTCTTAATTTAGGTGGTGTTCCCCTTTAGACACAGTACTTGGATAAATTTACTTAGTTGATTTCCACCACTGATTTAATTTCAGATTGCAAATTTCCTTAAACATGGTCTTAATTTGTGCCTTGGATCAGTTTTCATCATTTGTAACTCTCAAAATACAACACTAGATTCTTACATACGGTTAGAATTTTCCTCTGACTATATAGTTCTCATCAAGAGCATCTTTCAGTAAGTCATCTACACCGCTTTTCCATCATTTCTTACTCGGCAACATGTGTTTTCAGCTTAGATTAAACAGGAGAGGACAAGAAGAAAGTAGTTATTGGAAGTGACAAAGAAGCAACTTGCTCTCTTTCAGTCAGCTCCTGTCTCTGGCGTGATGATATATGCTGAGAGAAAACTGCTCCAAAAGCAACAAAAACTGGTATTTAAAGTGTCACGGTGCTATTAGAATTGCATTAAAAACCTGTGTAAATATGCCAAGTCCCCCGACAGCCTCAGCAGTGCAGAACAGGACTTCCTCCCTGAGAATGTAGATGGAGTTTCTGAGAAGATGAAGCACACAGGCCGGGGACTGGGAGGTGATTTAATACAGCTAGCATTTAGAACAACAAAGCACAGACAAAGCAGCCACTTGGACCGTGCTTCAAAGACCAGTGTGTTAAACACTTGCAGAAAGACATTCTTTGGACTCGTGATCATTCGAAATAGCAGGAAAGAAGAATTAGGGAGGAAGTTGAGGAGGAGGCAGGGAGAGAAGATGAAGACGAGGAAGCCAAACACACAAAACTGTCAACCTGGTGATACCACAGCAACATGAAAGGGAGGGAGAATTCGCCGTCCGCTTTCATTGGGTTTCAGTTTAATCTCCCGAGTCCATCTCTTCATCCCGTCGTCCTCACGTCTTCGTGTCAGCGAGACAGCCCACAGAAATGCGCTCCGATATTGCATTTCGAATTAACGATAATTCAACGCAGGTCAGCTGGTGTCCTGTGGCTCCAAATGACCTGATGCGCATAGTAGAAGTGCTGACTCAGCAGTGGGAAAAGGCCCATCCTTAGCCAGAGCTCCACTCTGTCTCTCATCAGGTGGCTCAGCTCAGTTCCTGTACCAAATCTAAAACTCTGGCAGGCCATTTTTAGGCCTGCTGGATCAGGACTACTGGCACCGAGATCTAAGAGCCCTGTACACAATATAATGTGAAATAATAAACTTCCTCAAAGTATCAGTTCTGTAAGTCGGAGCCAGTTTAGCATGTGGTTTAAGGAGGCTTTTGTTTAAAAAATTAATGGCAGATTGTTAGGGACACGTCATTATTAAAAACAGATCAGACATATCTGCAGCTCTATGTATTGGGACTGTACTCGATTACAGTCACACCTTGAACAACAGAGGGCACCAGCTGTATTTTCTCTGATTGTGTTACACAGAGCTGGGGAAACACCACATTCTGACATTCAAAGAAACACAATCGTGGTTTGAATAAGGTTATCCTCAGTGGGAGAAACATTGTTAAGACATAAAAAGACAATTCAAATTCTTTAGTCCCCCACTTCAAATGAACATGATTTCATTATGCAAATCACAGAAATGAGAAACTGAAGTCTTGTGAACTACATTCCAACAAATATCCGTGTGGGGGAGCTCTAAAAGTTATTGGTTTTCATTACACTGATTTTTTTTTTAATGCAAGCACAAAAATGTGCTTTATTTCTGTGTAATGGGGGACCCGAAGACATTTTGACATATCTTCCAGTAACTCAATCTCACTACTAAATGCTACTGCGGGCAAGAGCAGGGTGTTTTCCCTTCTAATTATTTTACCAGTCCCACTTGCTTACTCTCAGAGTGATTAATCAAAGTTAAGAAAAGCCAACCATCAACTGGGGCATGTTTCGCATTTCCTTCTGCTTGTGGAGGATCCGTCTCGGGCCTGGCTGCTTGGCCTTATTACAAGTTAATTGAAACCTTGTTTAGAAATACCAAGGTCAACGTTTCCAGCCATGTTATCCCAATTAGTCTGCAATGAATCCCTTTAAACAGGGGGTATTGAGTGGCCGACCCGATGTGCTACTTGAATTCCCGGCGGGACACCCACATTCAGAGCCTGGGAATGAGAAAGGGTGACTGCAGGGAGAGGGGAAGAAGGGAGGGAGGGTGCTGCTGGGTACAGCCACTGCCATGAGTAATGTTATTATAGCAACTCTCACTGAAGGTAATCAGGATTCCTACTATGGGTAATACTAAATATTTACTATTATTGTGTTTATGGTAATCTTGGTGTTAAGTGACAACTGTATAAAATATTCATGTTCATAAAGTACATTAAAAGCGAACATTGAATTTGCCCCCCCCCCCCCCCCCAATCAGTGCTTTCTTATCTGCATTTGCCCTTGATAGTGGACGGTTTCACACACGCAGCATTTGTTCATGTAACTACAGAGCAGCAGAGGCAATCATGTGCCATAGAAGTCGTCATGCAGGGTTTCATTCCAGCCAAAGGCTTTATCAGCTGATTTCACTGATTAGAGAAGGGGAAAGAAGACAGCGTAATCATTGAAATCAGCTGGTCACAATGAAAGCCAGCACACTCACAGCCTTCTGTGGCACATGATCACATATCATTGTTATTGAGGGTGAAGCAGCTTTTGCAATCTTATTTTGTTACTTGTAATATATGTATTTACGTGTGGTTGCAGCGCTTGAACATCACAACATAGGCAACTTTTAAATCAGAGAACAATTTGATGACAGAAGTTTGATTCCCTTCATGTTCTCTAATCAAAGCTGCACATTCATGTTGTAATTTCACTCAGGTGTAAACAGAATAAAGTATTAACCCACACGCCTGGAACAGTGGGATGTGGCATCACACAGCTATGCCTTGCAACCCATCACTTATATGTTCTTTTTTATGCAGTTTGATGCTTTATTTGTTTACACTCATTCACAAACATATGCAGACATATTTATAAGAGTTACAGCCAATAATTTTGTGAGGCTCTGCTGTGGCCAAATGTCAGCATACTAACTTATTAATAATGATTATGTAGACATGCTGATGTTTGGCAAAGGCTATAATGTTCATTTCACACTCTTAATTAAGCATATAGGCAGGCCAACATTTGCTAATTATTACTGAGCACAGCTGAGGCTAATAAGAATGTCATTAGTTTTGTATGTTTTTTTGTTTTTTTTACATAAACAAAAGTAATGGACACATGAAAAAACTGTCCTGATGATGGCACTAGATGAAAAGTTAAAAATTGTGTATGTAAAATTCAGAGCATTAATATAGCAGCACACCTATATAAAGTGGAGTAATGTCATCCTGACCAAAGAAAGTCATGCTCCCTCTGTGTGTGTGTTGTAATCCGAGCTTCTCTGTGGTTTGCTGTGGTAAGCTGGTTCGACTGCATAAATAAGGCCCTGACACACCAGGCTAACAGTCAGTCATCAATAACTGTTGGGTTGTCATTGAGCATCCATAGTCCTGGCCACTGCGATATGTCCCGCACCGTTGACCTTCATCGACCCCCATCACTTTTTTTCATTCAGTTGAGCATTTTGAACTGGGGTCAATAACGGCGGAGCCGGTCAGTGAATGAATTTACTCTGATTGACAGTTTAGCTCAAGACATGCGAACAGGTACAAAAGTGAGGAAAGTAAACAAGTAGCTAAATTTGAGAAGGAATGAGATTAAAACAAACTTTATACAAGGTAAAATTGTTTTCTTCTTCAGCTGTTGAGCTGTTTAGCAGAAATGTTTTCTGATGGTTTGTGTTGTTCACTGGCACAGGTGAATATGTTTTGTTTATTCAACATTTTGCATTGCACTTAGTGGCTAACTAGCTTCAGTATGGTTGTCCAGGTTCCCTTTTTGAATGACAATTAAAGACAACCGCTGTTTAGCGCTGCTTTTGGAGTTTCAACCATGTCCAATTAACCTGAATGCTCTTATTATCATGGCTACAACAGCAAAATTTTGGCTGCTGCATGCATTAATGTGATAATTCATATGAATTCAATATGATAATATAGACACAATTGAGCCAAAGTGAAGAAATATGTTCCCATTGCTTCATTCTTTAGTGATATGTACATACTGAAAACATCCTAATGTGAACAAAATGAGGCAGATAAGTAAGGATCAACAACAGATGCCATGATGGCATTATTTGTGTGTGCAAGATTAAAGTGTTGAAGTGAAAGATGAAGTGTTCTTTGGTGAAAGCCTTGTGAAGTCAGTTACATTCCTACATTGATGAACCCCACTCAAGTCCGCTCAAGTCGGCATGTTGTAAAGACACAGAGCACAAACACGCTGATGGCTGATTACAGTTCTCAGAACACATTGCTGCATCTGGAAAGGAGCAATGTAGTCATTTCTTAAAAATATCAAGCAGATTCTGTTAGACGTTTTCATTTGATTGCACTCCAAGCAAGAGATGCTGTTTGATTTCTGCTTAAAGTCATGTACTATATTACTCAATGCTGCTATAAGCAAAAGCAGTTTTTACAAAACACTAAAATGCTGCCGCTTCAAGACACGAAAACAGTATTCATTGGTCCTTTGAGTTTTGGTGCATCTGAAATTCATTTGTTTATTTACTTACCGAAAACTTAGAAAAATACATCAAGGGAGAACCCACATTTTCAATGGGTGCAACAAACACAACTTAATACAAATAGTAATACAAGAAGTAATCCATGGCATGATCAGTTCAGAAACTAATACACAAACAAGCAAAAACTAAAATATTCTAATGAGTATTTAAAGAGTATTTAAAGAGAATTTACCACTACAAAGCACATTTTACCTTTTCCCAATTCTTTCTTTAAATATCTACAAATCAAAAAATATGAAATAACCCATTACCCTTCTATAGAGATGACTTCATAGTTCGTATTGTAATAAATGGATTACAGAGGGGTGTTGTAAAGAAAAATGAGGGTAAATGGGTATGAGCTCAATGAACTATACCACTTCAATGTTATTGATGTTAACTTTCTAAAAGAAAATATTTTTGCTGTAATTCTGCTTCAATTGAGCAAAACCAGAAGCTTGCATCACAGACGGGACGCTGCAGCATGGAGCTGGTACATGGGCAGTTTATGAAAATCCAGCATAGGATGGAGGAGAAGCAATCCAGCAGCAATCAATATCAATATTGCTCTGATGTGAGTAATAGCATGGAGTTACAATGAAGCAGTTATGGGGAGCTCCCTGCTGTGGTTTCACAGCTTCCAAAAACACAAGTAGACAGTGTCATTACTTTGCCTTTAAGCCAGCCATGTTGAGCGCCACGGCTTCTCTTTTCACTGCATTTCCACTCCAAATACACAGATCACTGCACAAGGTTAAGAAAGCAGGGCCTGTGTATTTTGGCAGGTGGAATATATTCTGAAAGAGCAACAAATCTGCTATATTTAGTTTTTGATGGCTGAGGGAGCAGAGGGAGCCGAGGCCTGTGTCGGTAAACTCAAACACCAAAGTAGGGAAGTACAGCATGACAGAGGTGATGCAGGAGATACAAACCACATGTTTGCAGCAATGCCAGCACAGATAGCAGCTCTAAAATGTATTAATAAAACTAATGTTTCAACATGATATCACTTGAGTCTGGCATCAAGATGCTGATGATTACAGATATGTCATTCATATTGCCATTGGAGGGCGTGCAGCTCATCTTAACCTCCCGTCAGACAGTGACAGAATCAAGGTTGACATCTCTCTTTCCAGTTCGGCACAGCGCAGGCCGCCCGGCAGATTTACAGCCCAGCGTGGAAGCAGCAGCTGGCTGCGCTGTGCGAGAGGGAAGCTAATCTTGTTTACATTCAATCTGCTATTTCCTCCCCTCTGAAACCTTGAGAGAGCAAAGTCATGTAATACTTGTATTAAAAATAAGTGTAGCAGAAATGGGCCTACTGGCAGCGTGCAGCGCGAGGCTTTTGTGGCCTGGCCAAGAAGGCCTGCGGCGAAAAGCAATCGATACGCCCAATATTCCAGCACGTACTCTTGAATAACAATAACCCACATTTACACCACACCACAAGTCCTCAACCTGCTCCAGAGAAAATAAGGGAGCCTACTTTCTGTGTCCATGTCGATTGGAGCCGGCTGGTGAATATGATGAAATGTAACATTTGTGCATATATGCTAAAGTGTGTGTGTGTGTGTGTGTGTGTAAATTTCTGCTATCTTAATACTATGTAAAGAAAATATAATAACATGATGATCATTTCACCTTGCACTGTATAAGCTGGACATCCCATAGATCCATCACAATACCTCAGAGTGACAACCTGTGATTTTGGTATTATGATGATTAGGGGCACTTGATGGCTATATTAAGAAAGACAGCCGTGGTTAAACTCAGTTTGAATTACACATGGCAGGTTGTGCTTTTTATAAGTCAGCAGGACACTGGGTTTCGGGTCAATACAATTTCCTTCTTCTTTATGATGCTGTTGTATCAGAATAGCTCTGCCTGGGGCCTTGTAAATGTGTTTTTTTGTAAAGACTTGTTTGGCTGGATGTGTTTTTTTCCTCTGTAGCAGCTGTATCAGAGTAGAGAGCTCTGCCAGAAATGGAGGCCTACAGGAAACTAGCAGCCAAAACTGCAGCCATCACAGCCCTCTCGTGTGTTCTGGAATGAAACAATCGCAACTTAGCTTAAAAAAGGTGAGATGCAGTTCAGAGTACACAAAAGACGGTTTTAAAAGAAAACCTTGCGTCTCACTGTGGGAGGGAGCCAATGTCTTGAATGAAGTGCCCGCAGCACAGTGGGGAAGCACACAGAGGAAACATGCCACTGCAGTAGTGTCAAACCCAGTTCCTAACCAGCTGCAGCTAACCATAAATGAAAACTACGGCTGGGAGTACACCTCCCTCAGGTGCCATACGCCTTTGATTTTTCCAAGACTGCTTACTTTTGCCCAGAATCCCAAAGCTCCCCTCCCTTTATTCATGGAAGTTTGCTGGATTTATTGAAGGTCTGGTACCTTAGCAGCGCTATCCCAATGAAGTTGTGCACACACACACAGCACACGCACATATGTACAGATGGATGCACACACAAAAAAAAGATTACGTCTGACTATGCAATGAAACCAGCTGCAACCACTAGAGTTACCACTCTCACTCTTGTCCAAGGTTTGAGAAGAAACAATCAAAATGTGGTTAAAAATGAAGGGGGAGAACAAAAAGGTAAGTTGAGAAAGAGTTCATATCACATAAGTGATGATTTTGTGTAAGTACCTTGGAAAAAACACAAAGCTGATAATGTAAGCAACAAATGAAAGGAAATAAGGATAAAATAGGGAAAAAAACACAACGGAAAAGCGCGTTCTTTTTACGGAAACTAAATTTCAAACTGAAACCATGCAATCACCACATTAAAGGGCTCCCATTCTTTAGTCGACCACTGGTATGCAGCGTGGATGCCAGGGCAGTGTTTTCCATTAGATTTCTCTGTTTTTTCAGTTGATCTGGCAAATTAACTTACAACAGGCCGAACACAAGATGCAGCCTGGAAAGGAGCATAGCAGCAAATTGCATTTATCAAAAACACTCACTGGGACTGTTTACTTTATGTGATCTAATAAAAAAAAGCTCATGCTGAGAGTGTTTCAGTGATTGCACATGGATGTAAGAGAACAGTAAGCCCAGAGTACAACCGCCCAGACCACATGAAGAAGGGTGCACATTTAAACCCCATCACCGTCATTTGTTTATCACTTCAACTTATTCATGGTATCTTTGTGAGACAGTTTTTCCCATGCCGGCTCGCCTGATGGCATTGTGATTGCTCATGCTTATTGTTGCATTCTTCAAGGATAACCAGACTTATAAAAGCTGTAGGTCATATCCTCAGTGACCATTTAACACTCCTAAATTTACACATATACAGCGTTTATCTCAAAAGAAAAAAGGTCATATTCTATTGAAGGGTCGAGCGCTGGCGCAAACATTTGTTTTGTTTCCTACCGCAGGTTTTATGGGGCAACGCTGTGGGTTCAGCAGGAGAGGAGGCAATGTGTAAGGCAGACTTATGGTTTATACAGCAGCTTTCCTCTTCACCCACCACAGGGTTGCCCCCCTAAAAGATCATATGAACTGGTTTCAATAAAGAAAATGGGCTGTTTCAGTCCCTCCACCAAGGAAGATATCTGTAAAGACATAAAAAGACAGGCTTTCCTGAAAATATGTTTTTCCAGGCTTTAGACTTAAATGCAATTAAAGGCCCAATTGAATAAAAACCAGGCCAAAAAGGTACTAAAACACATTTTAAATGCAAAAATTAAAGGTACACTGCAGCGTAAAAAAAAATCAAATATAGCCCCTTGACCCTGATACGAATTTCTTTCAAACACATCAAAACAGGAACCAAAACCAAGGCTTGTTCAGGCCTTTGACTTTAAAACAAGGTTTAAATGCAATTAAAATCTCAATTACAGATCACATAATAAAATATATAACCAGACTAAAAAGAACTACGACATTAAATGTATACTGTAGTGTGAGAAAAGATTTTATAATCGATTTAGTAAAATTCAGATTTAACCCCTGAACCTTGACTTTAACTTTAAGAGAGAGAGAACCTTCAAGTCAGACAACCTAAATGCTCTAATTAACTAAAAAGACTCAAAAATAAAACGGAATGCACTCTGAGTCAGGTAATAAAGGAATACAGAGCTGCAGAATGTGCACCAGCCAGTGTTTTGCCTTTGGCTCCCCAGTTCAACTCCCAGGTTCATGGACGAGGTTGGGGAATCATCAAGATAACTCACACACACATTCACACTTCCTAACCCAAAGACATAAAGAGCAGACTTAACACTAACCGTAGCCCACACACATAAACAGCAGACCTGTTCGGGATACATAAATAGTGGGGTTCCTTTCATTTCTCTATGGTTGTGTCCAGAAAACATACAACTGCCACTGCTCAGGCTTTTAGATGACATCTCTTGTCAGCCAAAATGGCCTTTTTAAGCTCAGGCATGACATCTTCTGAAAGACAGGGAACAAGCTCAAACAGGATTGCCAGTGCGAGAAGATGGTCTCCAAATAGGCCAGTGGAGCCTGGACAAGAGCAAGGATGACCCTGTGAAATACATCACCATTACACGCTATTAACCAGTCCCTCTCTCCTCCCTTACAGCCTTGACGGAGCAACACATGATGAATTCTGCAGAATAGTTGGCTGTAAATCGAACAAAAACAATTTCAAGTTCCCTCTCACACTTTTTTTTTTCAAATTATTTCTGCGTTACATGTGTTAAACTTGAGGTTTAAAATGGTTTATTGTACTATATATATTCCAGCCACACTAAATTGAAACCCTCCCTATAGCTGCACCTTGTTCCCAATGTCTCGGTCCACCTAGGTCCCAGCCAACACAGGTTTTTGAGGGTCACGGTCCCGCAGTTTTTATGGATCTCTTTAAATCATCAAGTGCTTAGCAAAAACGGTTAAGTGTCCAAAAAGTAAAACAATGCAGCCAGGTAAGTAATGGGGCACTTATGCTCTATAGACCACGGACCACCCACCCAGCCAGCCAGCAGCAGCAGGCTCGGCCCATTTGCAGCTGTTCAGCTCCAAACCAGGGGACAGACCTCCAAGCACTGGTCATCAGCTCTAGTTAGAAACATCCCAAGAGTCTTTAGAGGATAAAATGGCCTTTAATTCAAAAGGGGTGCTGATGAAGATAAATTGTTTTGTGTTTTCTCTAAGTGATATTTTTTCTTCTGATTATTTTGTCTCTAAAAACAGTTATGTGACATTTATAGTGGTCCCTGAAGGGAACTCTTATATCTTCTGGCCTCCTCCACAGGGAGGTCAGAGGTCAGCCACACAGCAGCACTCCTGGAGCTAGTAGGGATTCAATATCTTGCTCTAGGAAACTTCCGCAGAGTGAAAGCTTGCCAGGGTGGGGTTTGAACAATTGCAGCTCTGAGCACACTCCACATGGACTGCGACACAAAGCTTTGGGCGCATTGTTCTGTTTTTTATCATTTAGCTAGTTTGTTCCTTCCTCATGAAACAAAGAGTTCGCCCCTGTCTAACCACCCACAGGGAGCAGAGAGCTGCTCTCTGACCCCCCTCAGAGGAACGCTAGCCAATCGCCATGGAGCGACAAGAGGAGTAAGATGAGCTGCAAAGATACACCAGTGTGGGAAAAGTAAAATGTCCTCAGTGAGCAGCAAGCACCCAAACCACAAACTTCTGTTGGAAACAAGACGACGGCTCATAATGGGAATTAACTGAAGAGTCTAGCTTCTTGTCTTCTATCCCCAACATATTGTCTCTCTGGCAGCTCCGGAGTGCTTTCTTACGGTAGACCTAGATTCTGACAAGATTAAAGCTCATGAGGGGCTGTAAAAGTTTCTTGAGAACTGCCTGCCCAACAGCATTCTTTGGACATAAAATGTAAGCAAAGACTGTGTGGAAATAAACACTTCCAAATTATACTGCTCCCAGCCTGTTGTTCTGCATCAGAAAGGTTAACTTAATAGCGGTGTAACCACTGCGGACAGAAATGATTATCATATGCCATAGTCTCCAAGGGAGACCTGATTTTATTATGTTGACTTTTAGAGAGTGGAAGGCCCAGTGGAATCAAAGCTCACCGTCAAATGTCCAGCCAGGCCAGAACCAGCTAGTTTCGCATGACCTTCCCTGTCACAGAGTATATTCCCAGCTTTCATCTCCCGGTGGATTTTTCCTCATAAAATGCAGATAGTACAGGCCCTTCAAGGTTGGTTTGAGGATGTAGACTATCTCATCCTCATTGAGCTGTGCAACGAAAACATACAAGGATTATTTTTCCAGTGATTAAGACACTCCAAAATATCAGACGCTGAGAGGCTTGCATGGAGAAAACGGCAGTTTGCGCAGTTTAATTTGCCTTCAGTTGTGGAGCAACAGGTGCTGTCACTGGTGGTCCGACTTAATTTTAGTAGTTGTAAAACATGTGGAAGCAAGCAGTCATGTTTGAAATCATCTCATCCATCAAAGCCGGTTTTATTTTCAGCAGTCAGAGATCAAGTTTGGAAAATGCGCAGGCTGTCTGCAGCTTCAGCGTCAAAGTCCCTGAAAGTGCCGTCTTGAATATGTCAGTGTGCAAGGGCGTATGTTTCATTTCAGTATTGTGATGGAACATCTGAAACAGGGTGTCTCCTGCCTAACCCTAACCCCCATTCTAGTTTATTTTATGCACCAAGTTATGCCTTTTCTGCATCCGTTTAAGGTATAATGACAATTTCATTAAGGTCCTCTGCTACTTCCATGTTTTTATTGTGGAGGACAAATCCACATGTTCTAAATATTGAAGGGGATGTGTCCCCTGTGCCCCTTGTGAAATCTACATCTATGTCAGAGTACATGAATGTTTTCTTGACTTAAACCCACTTATGTGAAGTTGACTGCCCAGCGTCACTCAGTGTCTCCGCCTCTGAACCTGCATCCAATTTTAAGCCACCCAGTCCGGCAATAAGTTAGCCCTTTAACAAGTCAGTCAGCCAGTTGCCCAGACAGTCGGCCAACAAGTCTAACAGTGGCAAACAAGTGTAAGACGGTTTATGAATCAAACGTCCCCTGGCTGATGGCTGCCTGTTCAGGACATGAGTCACACACACCAGAGTGGCAGAGGCAGAGAGCGAGGCAGGCACGGATGCATGGAAGAAGGGGAAATTCCCATTAAGGGATGGCCAAGGAACTGGGCTCGGCCAAACGCTCCAGCAGAATGTGCACTTCATTAGTGGGAAAGTGCCGGGGAGAACCAGGCCGGGCCAAGTTCTTTGAGGCTCGGGAAAAGCTAATAAAAGTCTAAGCCAAGGAACCATACAAGCACACATGAAGCAAGAGATGGAGCAACGCTGCAAGACAGCGGAGGTCTCATCAGAAAAATGACCAGAGAGGCATAAAGGTTTGCTACATTATTCCAATGGTCAGGTTTGTTGGTGTGTGTGACATCATCTGTCAGAGAGATGGGGTTTCAGGGCCATACAGAAATGCAGCACAAACAGGAGTTTTTAAAGCTGTGATTCCCAGCAAAAGGAATGCAGAAAGGTCCTGAGGAGCTGAGGCGTCTCTGTATCCTCTATAGTATCTGAATATCCAGATTTTGTGCAATTCCTGCCTTTGCAGCTGGGCTGGAATTGCTTAGCTTGACTTACACCACTGCAGTGCAGAGTGGGACCCCCGGCACTGTAGGTTAACACAGTCCCAGCAACCACCCAGCTGTGTGAGCAAGGAGAGCTCACATAAAACACAAGCTGTTTCATTGCCTGTATGCATACGGCAACACTTATACCACACATTGCTACTTTGACTTATGTAAAGAGAATTTACCACAAAGGCCTTTAGTGCGAGGCAGAATCGTAAAGAGGACGAAAGCAAGCAGAGGTATGAAGTGGAAGCTGAATATTTATGGAATTCCAAAGGAGCTTGAATGAGAACTTTAGACACTGAAGTTGGGGATTCACTGTATCTTTCATTTCAGGAGAGAAAACACACTATCATTCACACATGCATGTGGACACACAGTGAAGGGCCCAGAGAGATCATCAGCAGTTGGTGTGTTTGTTTCTGTTGCAAAGGGAAGATGGCTGAATATTTATAGGTAGGACCTCCCTTTTCACCAGTGAGAAGGGTTTGGCCGGCAGAGGCTGGGCCCGAGCGTGCAGCACCTGGACAGTTACAGATCCCCACAGCCCACTTCAACTGCTTGGACGCACCATGCACCACAGGAGCCTGCTTCCCCCTACCCTCCAGCCACGGAGCCCTCCGCTTCCATCTCTCTCCATGCACTTAGCCCGTGTTTATTCTCTCAAATAGTAACAAAAGGACGGGGCCGCTGAGAACTGTATTTTTTTACAACGTGGTGACATCACTTGTAAAAGCAGCGAGGTAAACACATGGAGCTCGGGCTCCTGGTTTTCCAGGTTTACAGTTCCCTTCCTGTCCATCCAAAGGGGCCCGATGTAACCCCTGGTGACCCCTGTACCGCTGTCTGACTCCTGATTGGGGTCAGGAACATTGCTCACGTTGGTTTCACAGCCCAATGAAATCACCCCAATGGACACTGCACTGTGCTGGTAATTCAGTCAGTGAGAAGCTGGGGAAAAAAATGTGTTTTTTCCCACTTTGTGCTGTAACACAAAGCATATGAATGAACTTCTACCACTTGCGGGGTGAGTGAAAAGATAATTGAGATAATGAATAATAATATCACCCAATTTATCATATAGAAGACAGGAGCCAGCTGGAAATAAGAAGACAGAGGAAACAAACAGAATCAGTTTGAGAAGCATAATTGATGTTTTTAGGTATTTAAAAGCCCAGTGTGTAGGATTTAGGGGCTACATTGGCAGAAATGGAATTTAATGTAATAAGTTTAAAATAATATATCTTCTTTAGTGCATAATCACTTGAAAATAAGAATCATTGTGTTTTGGCTACCTCAGAATGAGCCATTTCTATCTACATAGGGAGTCATTTTTCTACAGTAGCCCAGAACAGACAAAACCAAACAATGGCTGTAAATAGGGCCAATTCCATCAGCCATCGCAGGTAGCAGCCCCTAGTGACAAACATCATAGAAAAAACACAGTCTTTTTAATGTAAAACTTCTTTATTCAGTGTTTTTTACCCCATTTAAATTGCTGGGTCCATTTGTTAGGAAGAAGAAGAGACAGATAATTCGGCTCCTTGTCAAAACCTCCTGAAAAATGAATACTGAAGGAATTCTAAGCAAGAGAAGTTTCAGCTGGTTGCAATCTGCATCCTCACCACTAGATGCCCCTGAAGCCCCAGAAATCGTAAACAGTGGACCTTTATGGCCTTGGGGTGAAAGAAAAGATGTATCTCATGTTTTTATATAACTCTTCTAAATATTGACATAATCATAATCATTAGATCCTTGGATCAAAGGACAAATGATTCATTGAATTGACAAATAGTCTATCTAAGTCAGCTCAGTCTGAGCTTGCAGTTACACTTGTCATTTCAATATGACTTTCGATATCTGATCATAATGATTTTATAAAAGTGAATTCCTGGTTACCCACACTTGGCCTGAAAATGTCAGTTATGCATCTCATGTGGTTTCATTTAATTTAATCTGTTCATATTTTCCTCCATGTCTTTATGTTTCTCAGATGAACAATGGACACTGTCCAGAAAATGCTTGATTCCATTGAAATTCGCCTCGGATGTGGTCTAGCTCATTGCACTGTAAGCAAAATCCAACTTGGGAGTGTCCCTGGCATTCCCGTCAATGCATCCTTTCATGCGTGTGTAGTAGAAATGGCTTAAAAGCGATAATAGGAATCATAGCTTGAATTGAGTCGTCATTAGTCAACAGCTGCAACAGTAGTAGCCTTGACAAACGCCTCCGCATCATGTATTTAATTTGAGCATCTCTGCTGCGTTGGTACAACAATGGCTGCCACAATGTATCCTTTTCAGCTGAAGCGAGGAAGAAGTGAATGGGACTTGACTGTAAGTGAAGCCAGTGAGGATCAGCTGATCTCCAGCTGCACAGTCATAGACATGGAGCTGGTTTCTGCTGGTTACTGGGCCACTGGGCTGCAGTCAGTGCTGTAATGAGGAGCATTTGTCTCTGCTTCCTCCCTGCGGTCACTTTGACAGCATCTGTTGACTGTTGCTGCCCCCCTCATCAGCTCTACCGTGTTCAGGTAGAGCTGACGCTATTCCACCACCCCCACCCCCAACCAAAAGTCCCAGATACGCACAGCTAAATAAAAACACACAAATTAACCATGTGGACCATGGTAAACATTTCCAGCTTCCCAGTCCAGGCCAGCTGGATCGTGCCAAAGTTACAAGTTGCTGTACTTCGACTCTGCAGCACAAGCCGACATCACAAGCTTTGTGTCTACGAGGAGGGAACTTTAATCTGAGCAAGGTTGTCATTATATTCAACTAAGAAAGAGCAATGGGTAATAATGACATCCTGATCCCCTGGTTGTCTGCAACTTTTTTGATTTCCTGGCCACTTGGGGCAATAGAAACAAGCTTTGAGACCGCATAAAAATAATTGATTTAGCCACTGCAGGGTCACCCACTGGTTTGTGAATTTACGTTTTTTGAAGCCTTGAGTTCGGAATTTTGGCCATCGCCATCTTGGTTTTTGTAGCCAGAAGTGACCATATTTGGACAATCAGGTGGAGCTGTGGAGGCAAGAGGGAAGGATTTGGCATGGCACCTCACAGACATTCTGTTACTCAAAATGACCACGCCCTTACTTTTACACAACTTTAAGCCTTAATAAAATGTGAACAGGTCAGTGACGTAAAAATTCACCCCCTGTGCAGTTGACATGAATGTTGAAAGTAGCTATAGAGGCCAAAACCATTTCTTACCTGACTGTAAACATGTTTATTTCTGCTGTAAAGTGTGACATTTTAACATGGGAATGGGGTGCAGCTTGCTTGCTTTATCAAACTGTTGCCTATTTACACATCCAGTAGACATGAAGCAACATCAGTATTCAGTTGAAGTTGGGTTTCTGGTTACCCTGTAAGTCCAATATTTATTACTCTTTTTTGCTCTTTTAACCCTTCTTTGGTTCTCCTGTGGAGAAAAAGCAAGGAAACAAGTGCATCTTTCTGCATCTTTTCGATTTTATCAGATAACAGATTTAAAAAAATAAATAAATAGATAAAAATTAAAAAGTATACAAAAATACAGACCTGATGTGCAAAGGCCTTAAGAGTGAACAAAAACATGTGGGCCAAAAAAAAACAAACAAACAATGAGCTGAAAGATACTTGCATGCCCCTTAAAGCTGAAGGGAACCCCTGAGTCAGGTGATAATTATCTTTAGGTACATCACAAGAAATGTGTGATCTATTTAGTGAATGGAAGGATTTTTTATATATCAGTATCTAGCCCACCTTCTTTTCAATCCCTTTCAAACTGACCTGCACAAGTCACTATGTACTACCAAATCTACTGTGCCAGATCCTATAAAAATATGTTGTTTTTATGGCCTCATTTATAATTACCAAGTGCATTGTTACCAACGGAGGAGCAATCAACGTCCATGTTTAAACCAGTAATACATCCACCATAAGCATTAGCAGAGATTTATAAATCTAAAAAGTCAGAATAATTGTGAATTTGGAACTTTTATAGTATCTTTAACGGCTCCCAGAGCTCAGGAACCGGGCCCCAGGCCCCTAGAGCCTCCAGCAAGCCCTCCATGCACATCCCAAGTACTGCATTTTTCTCCTGCTGGAGCCCTGATGGTCCTACTCCACATGTGAAATCAATACCACATCATTTATAGCCAATTCTCACTTGGACCATCAAATATGAAACATATTGCCAAAACTATTGCCTTTTTTTAATACTCTCTCCTTAAAGATAAAATTCACTTACTGAAAAAAAAAAACTGGAAAGATGGAATGACAGCACATTGCCCATTCAAAATGTATCAATGCATAATAATGCAGCCCCTATTTCATGCTTAGGAGTAAATGGATTCTTGAGAAGCATTTTAATTTCATGCCCAAATGGCAAGGACGTGTGATGAGAGCCACCGGAGAGTGTTAAGCTGGATGTGCAGGGGCCTCCACCGGCTCTCGGCCTCTCATAGGTGTTTAATAATAAAGCCTTGGTTCATCCAGCCCAGCACTTTGACTGAGATTATGTGCTTCCCAGACCCACCCCAGGGCCCTTTAACTTTCATGAACATAATCCTGGAATACACTTACACCATCCATCACTCTGACGCACACTGTACACGCAGAGACACATTTTTCGCTACGTGACAGGTAAAATTCAAGGCTTTTAGGAAATATTAAATCTACTGAAACACCATTCCGAGCCGACAGTTTTCTTCACCTGTCTCATTCAGGACAGTGCTGTGTGAATTTTAAAATGCGATAGGAGTGGTATGGCCGGGGAATGCCAGAGCCGCAGCCAGGATCTGAACCTCCACAGAGGTGAGAAATATGTGATTTGTGAGCAGTTTTAACACTACATCACACCTCTCTCTGCAAGCCCCTTAACGTCCAATTACAGCATTCAAACACCAGTGACAGGAGACTGTTTCCATCCAAAAGAGTAAGAAGGGAGTGTGGTTTTCTTTCCTCGGTGTATTAGGAGTATTTTACCAGAACCTGGGCACTAATGTGAAGTCTATGTAAAGAAAAAGTTGTTTTTCTGCGCATTGCCACTCCCATCAGACGCAGCAGCAAACTCACATGCTCTTGCCACAGGGGGACTTTTTCCATCCGCTTCAAACAAATACTCGAGTTGTGACTCGACTTCCCCCTGGTTTTACGACAAAGCACCAGTGTTGGTATAAAACAGGTCATTGGGACCTCCCCACGACCAGTTTGGTGCAGCCGTGCAACCTGCCAATATCCACAGCCGCCCAGGAGCCCCCCTTTGACCAATAACTCCACTCTCACCCATATGTCGTAAACAGCTTAAAACCCTATTAAAAGCACAAATACATTTCAGAAACTAAGTAGACATTTATAAAACAATATTTCCTGTCTGTGTTTCGCCTGCATGACTGTATTGACTGTATGGATGCAGAAGCTTACAATGTATTCCTGGTGGTGGTCAAACTTTTTCCCCGGCTGCAAGTTGTGAACATGCATCCTATAAATGCATCAGTAAAAGACGGTGATTTACTGGGCTGGAAGGGAAGTGATTACGAGTGACTGATGAGAGAGCAAAAGCAACCTCCCTAAAGACTGCACCTGTGTACATTAACATTTACTCAGTGTGTGTGCGAGTTGACTGTGTAAAATCGCCTGAAAGCGTGTTTTTGTGTGTGTGTTTGTGCATGCCACACACTAAATGCAACCATACAGGCCTCCAAGCTATTAATTCAAACCACAGCGGAGCATAAATCCATCAATAACACAAGAATCCGTTCAGAAAATGATGTTATTTTAGTTCAAAGAGCGTGAGGAAATGAGAGGAGCAACAAGGTTGGATTCAATCCAAAGGGGATATTTTTAGTGTTGCGGGAAACATTTTCAGCCTTTTATAATAATAACATCTCAGTGACTCACTGGCGGAATAATGATAACACGGTGAAGAAATATAGCCCGTTGTGGATAAATTTAATTAGATTGTCCTTTGCTCATATGAGAATCTGAGAAGAGCGCCTGCCTGCGGAGTAGCAGTCCCAGCAGTCCTTCACAGCCAAAGGTCCTTCTTGTAACAGTGTCAAGATCTGCTCTCATTTTTTTTAAGTGGAAAGCCATTTCCTGACTCCCTTTGTAATGTGCATACGTCTGGCACATCACAAAGGGAGAGGAAGGCAGGGGAATAAAGAAATTATATGAAATCACACAGGATGAATGTTATTGTTGTTGCTGTTGATGTGGGAAAATGACCGGGTCTATTGCATTATTCATTCCTCATCTGACAACATCACAGGAATGTTAAAAGGAGGCCTAATTAAAGTATGACAAGTAGTCTGAATCAACAACATGTTATAGCCCTTCTCTCCGTTCCTCACATAAACCCTTTCCATTCACATCTTTCCACTGCTTCTTCAAACATCCCTCCTTCCATTCCTCCATTTCTCCATCTCTCTACCATTCACACTCTCCTTTACTTTCTCCGCCCGAGCTCTGTTAAACCTCTCCATCTCTTACTCCCACCACTCCATCCTTGCTCTGTTTCCATCTTTCCATCTCGCCCCCAGGTACAAGACGGATGCAGCAGTCACCGGGACCTTTTAAAAATGTCACTTCTGACAGACTGGATCAGACACTCCACCGCTCTGTTGATTTATCCTTCCAGTGTGCTGCAGTAACTTTGTTAATGTCTCTCATCAGCCTATTAACAGCGCATGAGTCTGGCCAGGAAACAGGTGCTGGGAGGGTTTTACTGTCCATCACCTCGCCAGCAGGAGCTGATCAGCAGCAGGGAGTGCAGGCAAGAACAGTTGCACCCGGAGCTCTGACGCTTTGGGGCCCACAAAGTCACAACTTCAATAACAAGTAGTAGTAGACAATGGAATCCAAGCTAAAACGGCAGCAAAGGAGATACAGCAAAATGACATGTTTTTTTGAGACTGACAGCTTTTTCAAAGCAAGAGTTTGACATTTTGAGAGACTGTCTTATTTGTTATCTTGCTGAGAGTTAAATAAGAAGACTGGATACAACTAAAATTAACCACCAGTACCTCTAAAGCTCACCATTTAACACAATATATCTCATTTGTTTAATCCAAAATTGATGGTTTTACTTTGTTTGTCTGTGTTTTGTGTGTTTTATTCCTGTACTTCCTGGAGACTCCAGGAAGTCACTGCTCCTGGCCACAAGGACATACGTAGGTTTCGTTTCAACATTTTGGAGGATACATATGAATAAGAAGTTTAACTGCCAGAACATTTTTTTTTTTACATCAAATACTTAATTTCCTGCATTGTAGTTCATTTTTGTACATACATGTGTACCTCTTCTGCATCCATTTTTGATGAAATTTGCTTTGGTTTTTGTTTTATTGTTTTTGCTTTTTTTTTTATAAGTCCTCTGTTACTTTTTTTGCAGGGGACAATAAATACATTTGTTGCAACATTTAGGGATATGTGTCCCCTGCATCCCGTTTCCCAAATCTACACCTATAGGGTTTTTATACATTCCAATTTTTGCCATTCATGCATCATTAAAGGGAGTAGATGTCTTTAATTCTGTCAAAATAGAAGTCCTCCATTGCTCTCATGTTTTTATTTGGTTCAACAAATGTGCATGTTAAAAATATTGAGGATCACATGTCTTCTGCGTCCCCCTGAAAATCTGTTCCTGTATGCCAGACTAAAAAATAGTCCCTCACATTCCCACAAGATAAAATTGTCTTTTCAGTATCTCCAAAAATGTTGAATTATTCCTTTAATATTTATGCAGAATATACAACTAACATAGCCATCTTTCTATGGATATGCTTGCAATCACATTTGAATTCCATTATCAACAATAAACCAGGTCTAATATTTTTTTTAAAAAGCTATGAATTTACATTCTTGGAAGTAACAAAGTGTGCTTCAACTGTGCACTTCCATGGCCTCCAAATGGGAAAAAAAAGTACAGAATTATTTTTCACAATAGTGTGAAAGGTTCCACATAAAAAATATCTTGGATTCATAGTTAAACTGAGCTAAGCCAGTAAACTGAGCTGTCAGCGTTCAGTGAGAAAAGAGGCAAAACAGGCATGATGCAATGTGTGGAGGGCAATAAGGCATAAGGCACCTTTTAAAAAAGCACCACAGCCCCCTTACACCAGCAGAGCAGCTGAATCCTGAGAATCCCCGCCCGGCAACAAAAAAGGTCACGCCTGTCACAGCTGAGCCGTGAAGAGCTTCGGAACATGCTTTGAGAAAATACCTTTTTCATGACGAGCGCATATAACAATGCAAAAATGCAGCGATCTTACAGCTGGGAGTGCATGCTCCAGACAGTTTGATATGACCCTCTCTGCCTATATTGTAGCTGAGTAGGCTGGGGGCCTGCAGGATACTGATCACCTAGCCCAGCTCTCCTGCAGGCTTTTATACATATATACATAGTTTCTCCAAAACACACACACATGCACACAGTTGTTATAGACTGGGAAGTGATATAGTTATCCCTCATTTCTGTCTTTCTTTCTTGCTTTTGTTTTATATATTTTTCCATGTTTCTTCGAAAAACCTTTCCATCTAGCATTTTTCCACACTTCCATTTCAAAATGTTTGCCCTGTCCCACCAGTCCATGTCACCACAGGCACAGCAGACACTTTAAATACAGCTCTTGCTTATTTACAGTCTGTTGTCTTAAAATCTGAGTTAATTGTGGATTTTGCTACCTATTAAAAGCAAACTGACCCAAAGAAGAGTGTGTCAAA
This sequence comes from Plectropomus leopardus, assembly GCF_008729295.1. Lineage (NCBI taxonomy): Eukaryota > Metazoa > Chordata > Actinopteri > Perciformes > Serranidae > Plectropomus > Plectropomus leopardus. The sequence continues at coordinate 6,127,583 of NC_056469.1, read as the reverse complement.
GGTAGCGTTAACTCCATTGAACTGAATGGACTACTATAAGGTGGCCAGTGTTGGTTTTTAGACTACCAAGCTATCATTTAAAGCCGATAATTCAACCGAGGGCAGATGTCATATTGGGCCTTTCTCGAGGCACATTTATGATCATCCAAAGATCCCTCTCTTTGCTCCCTCTTTTCACTGCTTCTTCAGTCTGCTCACCATCAGACCAGACAACAAATAACTAAAGATGTCATGTTAATGGCAGGGGGCTCTACAGAAGCGCCTGGCCAGCACAGACAACCAGAGGAAGCTATTTGCTGACAAATGGGATTTGGTGCTGGGCTTGAGCAGCATTAACTGGTGGGTTTTATTGGTTGAAGGAGCACGATATCATGGCGGTTTTCTTTTCTCCATGGCTCTCTGGCAAAGTGGATGACGTTGCAGAGAGCAGAGGCATTTGGTCACGCAAAGGTGCCGAGCACTGTTAAACAGATGGCAGGAGACCAGTGAGGAGAGTGGCAATGGACAGCAGATGGAGAAGAGATTATGCAGGAGACCGGAGGAATGTGGTGTATATACCCGACACGCTGCCAGTCCCCCTGTTCCTGCTCACACAAACACTTGATAAGTCTATCTAGTTTTTCCTCATGCATACAGTTCGAGAGTAAAAGGGTATGAGTTTTCCAAAAAAAACATGTATGCAAGAAAACAGAGTGGAATAGAACTAACATTTCTCATTTATGAGAGCAGAGGAGTTGAATGTGAGGCATGTTGGAGAATTATCATAAAAGTTATTTATTGTCCCATTCCGAATATTTGTTGTACTACTAAAAACTGATAATGATGTACTCGTCACTGAATGACACAGTTTATGAGAATACAACATGACAGTTTGCAGTAGTAATTTGAGGGTAAACCAATAGGGGGCAATCTTGCACAATAAAGCAGAAAGACAGCATGTGGCTGTCACAGCTGAACTGCAGTTAGTATTGCACTGTCCAGAAAACTCAGGCTCTGTAGAGTGTCATTGTTGTCTGGTTTCTCAAACCAGTTTGAGACAGTTTATTAATTAACTAGGCCATGCGTTCAGTTTAAACTGGTGGAAATATATTTTACTTCATATATTTTTCACCTTATTTTTTTTATCATGTAATTCTCCTTAATTATTTGCCCAATTCAGAAAAACAATTTGACAACAGCATTATGTTGCCAAGAGGAGTTTTAGGTGCTATCTTAATTTTAAACCACATAAAATAAATCTAATAATACTATACTAATAATTATAATAATAATAATTTAATACAATATATAAATACAATATATAAATAAATTGTAGTATTTTATGTCTATAAAAACATCTATAGTGGTTTTTTAGATGTTTTCAAAGCACAGGAAAAGCACAATAACACAGATAAATGGTATGTTCTAATAAGTCTACCGAGCTTTATATATTTAGCTGCTAAATAGGCAGTTAGTATAATATATATTGGGACACACACTCACCCTTCTAGTATTCAAATATGCTCAAAACGCTGTTTGATATATTGATTAAAAAATATATAAAGAAAAAAATAGCTATGCCACAACAGGGAACTATGCACCAATGTTTGAAATAATTGTTAGCAAATGTACTCATAATCATGAATAAACTAATTGCTATAATTATTACCGGTTCTGGTATTATTGTGCGCTGCAATTTTCATTTGGTTTGTCCAAGTGGTGTTGCCATATCCCAGCAGAGGCTGTTGCTCAGTCTGTGTTGGTAGGTACAATCAGTGTCAAATACTGCATTTTCTCTCTGTTTTGTTGCTTTTAATTGTGATAAAAGTTGGTTTCATGAGTCTTATGTTGGTTATATCACTGTCAGTTATGATTGTTTTTGTTTGTGTGTCTATTTTTTTAATGTTAGTTAAAAGTCATGGTGTGTGCACTAGTTCTTTGCAGTCCTCAATCATATTTTTTTAATGCTCTAAAATGGTATGTTAAGCTGTTAGAATTGTAAAGATTCCATCCTCCTTTAAGTTTGGATCACAGAATGTGTGGCTTGAATTTATAATGTATTCCAATGGATTCAACATTGTTAAACAGGTGATTACGGCCCTGGTTGCTAAACTTATTTCAACACTCCTTGTGCTTCATGAAAAGACTTGAAAGCAGTTTTGACTTAACTTAGTTAGTTTTAGTGACCCAAAAGATGAAAACCACCACAGGATAACTAATGAACCTAAACCAAACTAGTGCTGTAAAAAGACAACTTGACAGACTAACAAAAAAAAAAAATAACAGCTGAATAATGTTCTAGCAGATATGTTATTTTATATCCAATTACTAATTTTCATAATTTAAAATATTTGCTGATTTACTATTTAAACACTTAATGTTAATTATGTCTCGGGAAAATATCATATCTGTAGTACACTGTACCTAATTCATGACACATTTACTTCAAAAAGAAAGACAAAGGAAGTTTTTGTTTCACTCTCAAATGATAACAACCCATGAGGCAAGAGAGGCATAACCCCCTTCTTTAAAAGTGCGCAATTTCAGGTAAAAGGAGTGTGAGGCGGAGGAAAGTATGACTCTGGGGGTCTCTTTTGAGTGAAAAACAGCCATCCTGTGAGCTGCTGTGGGACAGGATGAGTGAGAGTGTAGGTGGGGATGTGGGGGGTTTGAAACCACAGCAGGTAGGTAGATGTGACAGGTTTACCTCCCCCTGTTCGTAGAGTATGGACCTGACATCCTGTCTGTCAACATGCACAGAGACACAGCAACACAGAGAGACAAACAGACAGACTCCAGAAGAGGCCAGCAGCTCCACGTTTTCTGACAACGACCCCACAGAGGTAAGGAGGAGATTTTTAAAACAATGTAACAGGATGTATAAAGGTTGAAATGTTGCAGCTGAATATTATATTATCATATTAGATTAATGAAATTACGGGAGCTGGGACTGTGAATTTGTATTGAAAAGCACAATGCAATTAAAGGAGACGGATATGACAATATCTTACAATAACAATTACAAAATTGTATATATATATATCACCTTTCATACATGGAATGACATATAATAAAGTATACAAATGATAGAAAGTAAAATAAAACAAAAACACAATATGAACAGATCTAACATGAGAAACAACAAATCAATAAATAACCATCAACATCATGTAACAATTGAAGAGAACAGTAGTGTACAAGGGGGTAAACCAAATCCACTTTAGGGCAAAGCAATAAACAGGTTCCAACCTTATCTGCAGGTCAACAGATTTTTAATTTTCCTCATTTCTGTCCCTAAGAAAATATATTGCAAGGGAAATATACTTTACAATATTAGCTTTCTGAAGAACTGAAGGAGACTGACATGTAAAAATGTGTTTCTACATAACTTCCACTGGACCAGACTGTCATATTACACACTATTTCTCATCTTAGAATCATCATCAGGAAGATTTTTAAATTCATATCTTTTGTATGTATTTACTTTTTTGTGAAAATCCATGCAAGCTCTCTGGTTCTTCATGAATAATCTGTGCTAGTCTTGTGCTCTGTCACTCAGTGTTATTGGAAGAGGAGTGTCGGCCATTACAGGCTTGGCAGCTGCACTGAGCTGCAACACTGATACTTTGTGGGAGTCAGATTATCATAGAGAATGATGGCGGCTGCAGGGGACTCAGGGCAGGGCCAAAGGGCAAGGCACTAACTCACTGCCTCCGACTTTACCCCAACTATTAAAAAAAATACAGTAATCCTATAGCACACACTGGTGAAACTGTAAAATAAAAACTATATTCTAGAGGCCGCCACAAAAAAAAATGTCCTGTAAGGAGAAAGGAGATAAAATTCTACCGTGTTTTCGGGTCGCCATGAATTTATTATGGACTATCTGAGTCATATGGTTAAGTATTTAACTGTGATATTATAGCAGATACGAGCACAATGAGATAAAATAAAAAGACACACACACGAGTTGTCGTTGTTCTCTGTCGGAATGTAGGAATGTATGAGTAGGATGCCATAAAATGTAGAAATATGGAGTCAAATAATTTTACTATCAAATGTATGGGGAGCACCACAGAAATATAAGTCAATGTCATGTAAGAATTATGATTCGTTGTGGATTTTGTTAACTACGGGGGGACTAGGTTCCACAGGAAGTCGGTGTTTTCCTCGCAGAAAATATGTTTCATGTTTGGAATGATTTTAATTAATTGCGACTCAATAAAACACTGGTTGATTGATTTTTTTTTGTTGTTGTTGTTTTGTTGTTGAATTATAGACCAGCCCAAGATATATTTCAAAATATATTCGTTGTTTGGTGGCGTTTTTTCCGAGGGCAAAAATAAATAAATAAAAGCAATTTACATTGCTCCAAATTTTACTGAAAAGGATACGTTGAGAAAATGTCATCGTCTCCCTGATGTTAAAAATGTTGGGTTTTGTATGTCTTCTAATCTGTCCGCAGTGCTCAGTGTTTTGACAGTGAAGTTATAGAAGCCTGAATGATGTGAAACCGAACGAAAACCACAAGCATGTTGGGTGCAGAAAATGTTCTGCAGCTCTAAGAAAACGAAAATTAGACAACACGAGCTCTGATAGACTGAGTGTCTTATGTAGTTTCGTTGATATCGCTCATATCATGAACGGAGGTGTGCCTGTGACTGTGACTGTGAACTTATTTGATTAACTCTGGTTTAAAGACTTGGAATATATCAGAAGCTCCAATGATCCATGGCAATACTTAAATATATTTTCATTATTACTGTTTTTCGTTCAGTAGGATGCATGTCTTGTTGTATTCAAAATATTCATTATTTTAAATTGTTTTAATTCCCACAGTGAAGCAGCCGTTTTTATTAAAGTTGTGTTTTGTTAGCGATGTGGCTGGAAAATATGAAGTTGCTCCAACAGACAGTGTGCTGTCAGAGCCGCAAACACACAGCAGTAGAGGAAACCGCTTGTTATTTTGCCAAAGGACCAATAGGCGGCGCTGCAGACCAACTCTGCAACAACTGCAAACTTCTGTCAGCCCTGCTGTACTGAACATTACAATCTGCATATTCATGTTGAAAACTTACGTTTTCCCTGTGTTTTTTAATGCACAGTAAAATTATAAGATAATTATAGAGGGGAAAAAACAAGATTAAGGAATATAACACAAATAATGATCCTAACATTTAGACATTTCACAAAAAATAGCAGATTTTTTTTAGATCATATTTAAATTGTTAAATCTTTTTTTATTTAAATTATTATTGAATTAACTTTTCGGTGACTTGCGTTTTGGTTGATTTATTTTTAAATTAATAATAATAAATATCATCGTTCAAAAACAACAGCCTGCTGGTGTGCGTTAAGACACTTCTGTGTGTGTGTGTGTGTGTGTGTGTGTGTGTGTGTGTGTGTGTGTGTGTGTGTGTGTGTGTGTGTGTGTGTGTGCTGCTCAAAGGGGCGCACTTTAACTTTTGATTCGGGCTGTCAGAAGTCTTAATTACTTTGCATGTAATTAGTGGCCAGAAACAAACCGCGATCTAATCAAAGAGCAGTTAAATTAATCTCATATACTCTGTCATTTGCAAGAGATTACATAAATAAAAAGGTTGGACAGTGTAAGACTGACACCGGTTTTTATTTATATTTTTTGAACAAAAAGGTGTTGATCTCAATGTAATCCATCAATATATTAGTCTTATTTTATTGCACACAATTTGTTAAATAGAATAAAATTCATTTTTGCAGAACATGTGGGATGACTTGTGTGGTAACAAGCCTGTTTAGTTGTGAATTACACGGGTAAAACTGTCCAGGCAACTTGTGTGACGTTTTCATGATGATGTAATCAGCCAATTTTATTTAAGTGTTTTCATACATTTGCATGCGTATTTTCAAACTGTTGTCTACAAAAGGAAAAAAAAGGCAGCTCATTATCAGAAGACTACAAGAGGCGTTAACTGTGTACTTGTTATTTGTTCTCCATGCTGCTGATTTCAGTGTGATTTTTTTTTTCATTCTCAAACCTTAGAAGGTCTTATCTTACCACAAAAAATAAAACCATTTAATGTGGTGGCTCTTGCATGTGTCCCCCAGTGTCGCAAATGGAATCTATGGTTTCAAAGAAAGAAAAAAAAAGCTGTAAACTGCTCGAGTATCCAAAAGCACGTTTTCAAAAGCGTGGAGTTGGAGGAAAAAAACGCTCAGGGTTTCCTCCTGCGCTTCCAATCGCGTCTCCAAAAGAAGGTATCAGCCTTGGCTGTATGGTATATGAGAGGTGTCAGAGAGGCAGGTTGAACTGAACACGCTTCTCTACTATGGTCTGGAGCCCTAGTTGCTATCCAAACACAAATAAACAGAGGAGGAACATTGGAGTTAATGATAGAGGAGGGGGGTGGAGGCGTGTCGGAGGGCGGGCTGAGCGCTGCAGAGCCCCGGAGCCCTGAAAAGTGAAGGACCGGTGCGCATTACGCACACTTACAGCCCCAGCTCCGGACGGGACTCCCACGCTGCTGCTGTCTCTCCTCCAAACTTCTTCGCCTCTTTCCACAACTTTTCACAACTTGTCACATCTCTGCAGAGGTCCGAGACATCACAGCCGACTGCATGGCTACATGAAAGTTTCATGGACTTGGAACTTGGAGAACTTTTAGCGGCGCTTTATTGGAGCTCGTCGCCTCTATAGTTACTGTGGATTACTGACATAACGCAGGACCTTTGGCAGCTATTTATTGGGGTAAGATTCTGTTTGGCAGGGTGTGTGTCTGCAGGAAGGGAACTAACATCACTCCGCTCACGTGTTAAGAACTTTTTATCTAAAGACACGTTGTTACTTTTACAGTTTGCGCTAGAAACCAAAGAGATCCAACTGCTTATAAAAGTGAGCTTTTCACAAACGAAAGCTGAATTAAAAGTTATTTCTGGAGGTGATTATTGCTCCGTGATGATCACCATCTTAGGGTCATAGTTCACCCACGTTTTGACATCACTGCTCTCTGCCCACAGTGCGTAACATTGCCGAAACAAGCTGTCGCGTATGTAAAGACTTGTCACGACTTATAGAAACTTAAAACCTGCCAAAAAAGAAACTGTCAGGGATTCTAGGGAACATGGCAGGGCACTTAAACTGCTGTCAAGTGTAAATGAAGTCCAAAGGTTACTGAGAGAAGAACAGGTTGAACAAAGTTGTACACATGGGCAAAGAACAACAAGTGCCTTGCATGGTGACTTAAGTTGCACCTGTGCAAACTTAAATTTAACCCTATCCCCGCCTGTAAAAGGAGAGCAGAAAGACTTCAAAGATCTGTGTAACAAATGTAACGAGCTGACCGAAACAAGGGAGCAGCCCTCTGGCTAACATGTACGTAGGACTTTCCCTCTGCAAGTGTGAATAATGCCTTAATCTCCAGAAAGTTTCAGGCTCGGCAGACTTGTGACAGATTATGTTAAAATATGATTTGGTCTGACCTGTCAAAAACAGCTCCAAGAATAACATTTTATTATCCAAGCACTGAAAATTTTGTTTTTTCCACCTCCTTTTTTTTTTTTTTTTTTACATTTTCATTCTCAACCAATCTAAAGGTCAGCTTGCCGCTGGCCTGCTGCCAGTCCCGCTTTCACCATCCGGAGTCTTGAACTTACAGTTTTCTTTTTTTTTATGTGGGAAACTTGTCATTCCCTCAAACATGGAACCAGGCCCTTTATTTTTTGGCAGTCACTTCACCTTATTTGTCCTATAGGTAGCTGCTTATTTAACTCAAACATTGCTCTGCAGAAAACTAAAATAACTTGAAGATATTTGCTATGTTCTCTCGCCCAGGGGGACACTCGTCTTATTATAAAAAACATACAGCATGAAATAAAATCGACTTAAAAGCTAAATATTAGGCGTATGAAATTAACTGGCTAACATGGAAATAAAAAGCACATGCATTTCCAGCAGAGATTAAAGTAACTTTTTTGTGGGCAATAGCCAGCATTTGTGTGTGTTTTGCTCTGACTCATGCACATAATAACAGATCCGTGCTTGCAAAAATTTCAAACTTGTACAAACCTACATGCAGAGCACTTGTTTAGCATTGTAAAACACCAGCTACAACCGTCAAAAACAACAGCGTGTCTTTCCTAATTACCTCGTGTTAGATTTAGTGATTTATTCGCAGGGATCTGGATACGCAATTTACAGTGTTAATTGAAGCCATATGAGTCTTTTACACCCACTTAATGTAATTACAGCTTCGATGACTGATTTGTTATATATTTTAAAAAAATGTTGCTTTGAAGCGCATCTCCTTTTTTTAGGGGCAAGCTTTGTTATTGCTCGTGCGTAAAATACTTGTTTATAGTTTCTGTGGTTTTGCTGATGACAAACAGGAATTTGCTCATCACTTTTTAAGGAAAGAAAAATACTGCTACATCCTACCAAGATTCTTTGTTTATTTTATCAGCTCCATGGGTTTGTACAAACGGTTAAAAATTAAAGTCACTAATTTGTGCCATAATATGAGCACAAATGATTGTCTTTTCATCACTTGGGGAATAAAATCTCTTTTATAGGCCGATATAATTTTCCTGAAATAAATGATAACATGTTGAGTTGGAATATTTGTATACATATATATATTAAGTGTAGCAATTTCTTTATGTTAGAAGAAAAAAATATAATACTCTATTTGTGAAGGACATTTTAAGTAAAACAGTAGTCAATAGTCAAACACGTGTTTTCTGCTGTATCATGGTCAATAAATAAAGGTCACAATTTGCCTGCCTTTGTTACCACAGGCTCTGATATTTACACATAGCACTCATCATTTTCCATTTTTGCCCATAGGGTTATCACCGTGTCTTCTGCAGAGGTCTGAGCCGAGATGGGGAGCAAAGCCCTGCACGCTCCGATCCCCCTGCACCCGGCCCTCCAGCTCACAAACTACTCCTTCCTGCAGGCCGTCAACACTTTCCCTGCTGACCAGCTGCAGGGACTGTACGGCCTGAGCGCTGTGCAAACCATGCACATGAACCACTGGACTCTTGGTTACCCGCACATTCAAGGACTGAGGTCGACGATCACAGAGATGGCAGCCGCCCAGGGTTTGATGGACCCGAGAATTCCCTTCCCAGCGTTACCCTTCACAGCCGCGGCGCAGCTCTTCCATCCAAAACAAGGCGCCGTTGCGCACGGCATCCCCTCGCTGCACAAGGACAGGCCGAGGTTTGACTTCGCCAACCTGGCCCTCGCTGCCACTCAGGAGGACCCGCCGAAAGCTGCGGATCTGGTGAAGTTGACGTCGGGACTAGGGGGAACAATCTCCGAGCTGAGCAAGCTGTCCCCGGACAGAAAGCCCACCCGGGGCAGGCTCCCATCCAAGACTAAAAAGGAATTTATTTGCAAGTTCTGCGGCAGGCATTTCACCAAGTCCTACAACCTCCTCATCCACGAGAGGACCCACACAGACGAGCGGCCTTATACCTGTGATATTTGCCACAAGGCCTTCAGAAGGCAAGACCATCTCAGAGATCACAGGTAAGACGGGTTTTTTTTTTTTAGAAAGATACTCACCAAATTACGCACAAGCTCAAAATGGGAGGGGGGAGGGGGGTCTCAAATTCCTAGCAGTATTCTTGATTTTGCACATGATTTAAATCACAGATAGATGTATTTCTCTTAATTATCTCTTCGGAACATGCAATCAAAAATATATTCTTAATTTTGCCATAACATACATGATAACAAGCTGTTCCCATTATTTTCTCCACGAGGGCGCTAAAGCACTTTTACGCATGATGTTGGACGCTCGCTGCACAGTAGAGATTTTTCACTCTGTGACTCAGTGGTTTGTAAGAGCCACAAGCCAATGCATGCATGAGCAGACATTTGATTAAGTGTTATTTCTGTTTTACAGATACATCCACTCCAAGGAAAAACCCTTCAAATGTCAAGAATGTGGGAAAGGATTCTGTCAGTCTCGAACTCTAGCCGTCCATAAAACCTTACATATGCAGGTAAGCTGGAAATATTAACAGTCATCATGATTTTATCCTGAATGATATCCGTTATGATCATAATTCACGTATCTGTCTACTGCATGCACGGGGCTCACAGTCTCACAAAACAATTGGCCGATTACCAAATTAAAACCAAAATGTGAGTGAGAGACACACATATGAAAATGATTTGTGTAAATCCGTGAGCGTTATTAGTGACACAAAAGTGGATTTATTTAGATGACTGAAAGCTACAATTTATAGACGTATATACAATTAAAGGGAATAATCCTTTGCTTGCTTTAAATCTAAACAGGAGTCTCCCCACAAATGCCCCACATGCGGAAGAACCTTTAATCAAAGAAGTAACCTGAAAACTCACCTTCTCACCCATACAGACATCAAGCCCTACAGCTGTGGCCGCTGCGGAAAGGTGTTTCGGCGCAACTGTGACTTGCGACGGCACAGTTTGACGCACAGCCCACATCAGGACTACTAGCCTGGACAGACTAACAAAATAACAATCGGACAAAACGCAGGAAGACAAGTCAGCGACTGTTTTTGCTCAAAGACAATCTCCAAATCAGGACACGTTAACTGCCGCGCATTTTAAGACTGGGATTTGGTTGCATCTCAAGCGGGACAGCATGTGAGCGGAGCCATGGCCACGTCCAGCTTTCATACCACCTGTAAATATCAAGACCATGTACATAATGTTTTGTTGTTGTTTTTTTTTTTTTATTTTTCTTGTCTGACCTTGAAATGATACAGTTGTCAAAAAACATGCATAAGTTTAAAGTATGTTAAATTGTATTTTAGAAATAAATATTTCCATGATACATTTGCATTTGCTCTGTTTTTATTTCTTGATCCTCATTCCCTGAAACATGAGAGACACTGTTAAAGACCAAAAGCAATATTTAGATGAAACCGTTTACCATGGCCATCAAATTTATAGTCTATATGTTTACAGCCAGCAGGCAGTGAGAGCTTAGTGTTGGGCTTTTTATAGTGGACCAGCAGATATCAGATTAGCAGAAGGACCATGGAATGTCTTTCAGGACAAGTCTCCTCATTGAAATGTAGAATAAACTGTGTTTTTTATAATGATAATTAATTAAAAATCATATATATATATGTATATTAAACAAAATGTTAATCATTTTAAGCAAAATTATCCACCATCCACCTGTTAGTGTTTTTTGTAAGTCTCAGAATTATTGAGCTCCATTATTATCCTCAATATCTGGAGTGTACAGAGGCTGATTAGTATTATATTAGCCGCATTAGCAGCCATATCACATGTCTTTATCTGCATCACCTCTGATATCATAATTGACTCGCAAAGCGGCAGAAGGAGTCACCAGCGCAATGACAGCAATTTAACCCAAGCAGATGAAAGTGGTCTAAGCTGTCAACAAAATAATTATTTGGAGAAATCGTCAAGTTTCATTAATTCATCACTTTGACTAAAAAAATTAAAAATAAAGATTAAATACATTTTTTCTTGTAGCCCCTATCTCAGACCTACACACTGCTAGTTTTTATTGTGCATTTACATATTTTACAGCATTACTGCAAATTAAAATGTGGGCCTGTTTGAGCTATAGTGTGTTGATTGTTTAAATGCTAATTCACACAATATAATTATTATACAGAATAACACAAGAAGCAGGTTCAAGGGGAAATGCTGAGCGCGCGCTCTGGACGCCACGCTTGAGCACCCTGGTTTGGATAATTTCTGTAGCCCACATAAATACATTTTCCAAGATTTGGATTTCATCCAACTAACCTTTGAGCGGCCATTGTGGTGGGATCAAAAACGCTTGAATATTAACCACCAGAGCTGTGGCCTGTGCAGAACAAGATGATGTATAATTTTTATATATATATATCTTTTATCAGTCGGTGAAGACAAAGTGAGATTCTCTTCCTCTGACTCACTCCTCATCTCTGCCTGTGTGTGGAACTTGGCCTTCGGGCCTGTTGTTTCATGATTTCACCAGCCATTATTGGCTACTGAGGACTCGTTTAAAAGCCTCATTTTCACCTGACAGCGCAATTAATTGCTTGAAAAAATAGCATTTATATTTAATGGGTTCGAAAATAGGGTCTGGAACAAATGGTTACAGAAACAACAGATGATTTAAAACGGCGTTCAATTGCTGCTGAAAGGCCACGAGGCCCGCTTCATAACGCACTGCAGGCTTTCCCTAATTATTTTCTGAATGGAAAGACGACAGGGTGCAAAGTCTTCAACGAGCTCATTTTTACAAAATAATAACTGTGCTGCTTAATAATCATTCCGGTGGAAATAGGCAACATGCCTAATCACTAAAAATTAAAACCTGCAAACGATACAAATATGATAAGATGGATGATGTTCATGTAATAATAATAATAATAATAATAATAATAATAATAATAATAATAACACTAATTTATTTGCAAATATTTTCATAAGAGAGTTTTTTTTAAAGATAGTTACTCCTAACCATTGTATTGAAATTTGTATGAGCCTATATCCTGCGAAGGACTGATTGGATTAAAATATTATATTATAGTTAACCAATTTCGAATCAACTTAAATACTAAAATAAACAAAACAAATTCCCAAGACTAAATATGATTTCATAATGTATCGCTGAAGGCACCTTTAGCCTGCTCAACTTCAAAGATGTACGAGTATGTTTAATGAAAATATTTAGTCGAAAAAAAAAACGAAAAATAAAACACTTCTCAATAAGTCCCCAGACAAATGTACTTTGGTGGGCTTGATCTTTAAACAAGCAAAAGTCTTTTAGCTCGTCTGAATTCGTATATATATCGTTATTATTATTATTATTATTATTATTATTATTATTATTATTATCATCATTGTCATTATTATTATTTGTGGAAACCTTGACCGACAAGCAACTGATCATTGAACTCAAATTTATCGAATAGCATAACCTTAAATTATGTAAATTATTCTGTAGTGGAAAAACATGTTATCTGTTCACAAGGATCACATTATCTGAACCGAACAACAGTACAAACTATAGATCTTTATTCTTATTTTATTACTGACTTTGAAGGCATAACCTAAAATTAAATTAAAGGTATCATGCCAGATTGAACCCGATGACTCAGTTATATAGTGTCGGCTTTAGGATGATCAATTAACTAGACTAAAAACCCAGTCTTGACTCTTGTCTTAGCGCAGAATTGAGACAGATAACATGATATCAGGTACTTTGTTTGTGGCTTTATAGCACATCTCGGCCTGAGTTGATTTCAATATAATGACAGTCACGCATGCACGCATTTGGCAAAGAGTGGATGGTCACATGGTGAAGTCCATCGGTGACCGGCCTATGTGGACTGTGTACTCAGGAAGTTTTATCCAACAGACAGGGGAGAGTCTGCACTGAGAGGCCTCTGAGCCCCGCTGTTCTCACTTCATATGATCTTCATATGACCCTCAGCGGCCTGCCACACACATCCACTGCTTATTTGTGCCTCTAATGTCACAGTATCAAATCACTTTGAATCGACCCTGATATGACAAAAATTCACTATAAACTATATGGACTTCAAAGGGTTTCGAATTATTCAATCATTTGGATGCAGGCTATTTGATCTAGCGGGTTGTGACTTATGAGCTATCTGGCCATTAAGTGATTAACAATTGCAGAAACAAAGAGTTAAGAGACACATATCTGAAACCATTGGCTGCAGATATGAGTGGTGTATCCAAATTTTATTGCGAATTAATGATGGAGCCTTACCCTGTCTTCCACAGTCTTTCTTTTTTTTGTCTATATGCCAGATTTCTATGATTCCAAGTTCACCCGTGGTGCCCAAAAAAGACAATGAAGGAAAAGTTGAATGTTTTTATTGTTCTGCTGCTTTAGCAATAAGTATTCATTGTCTATATAATATGCCACCACATAGGTTGATCATGGTTAGCCTATTACTCCAATAACAGTGCTATCTTTTTTGAGCATCCAACAGCATAACATTATGTAAAAAAACGTCATCTCATACTTAGATCAGATATTTATATAGGATTAGGCTCACAATAAACTGTTCAGAAACCAGGCATATCACCTGTGTGATCTCTTATAGCCTTAATAATTCACTTTCATTGACTTTTCCCAATCTGACAATTTTATTTTACATCAAAAATCTAGGCAACGGATTGCCTTGAACAATGTGACTAAATGTAACTTTTATGTTTACTATATCTAATTGTTGACTTTATTTTTTTGAGTTGCAATGTTAAAATGACAGGTTTAATTAAATCAATCTTTATAAGTTTTAACAATTTCAGTTACCATGTTTACTGCGTTGTAGGCTATATCTGTATTCTGCTGGTTGCAAATTAGTCATATAGACTATTCTTATTACTATGTTAACAAAACAGAACTTACATTTCCCAACTTTATCATTGTCAAAATCCTCTTTGTGATAATTAAGTTAAATCAGATTTAACCTGGTTTACTGACAAACTCTTAAAAAGAACAAGGTAATTTCACTTGTCATTTTTAAGCTGCAACAACTTCACAAAATTGAGTACAGCTAAATTTTAAGTAAACCTCAAAATCTGATATAAAGTAAACAGAGCCAAATTAAGATTAATGATTACATTTCCTTTCCTTTTTCAAGGCAGTCGGTTTCACAGATTATGTTAAGTAAAATCAACTTGTTAGATTTTACAGTGCAGGTCTTGGTCTGGTATCTAAAGAGAATTTCTGTTCTTGCTGGAATAAACCAGATGTAAATATTGCCAAAGACATAACAATAAAAAATTGACATTTCAAAAGAAAAAGTTTTCAACATATAAATACTATTTAGGAGCCGCCCATTGTGAAGCGCATTCTCAGCTCTATCAGTAAAGGTGAGCCTCCACAGCCATGCAAGGGGTCTGGGCGTGCGACAGAAATGACGAGTATTACGTAGAATGGTGCCTTCATGTGCTCATCGTAAATCCTTACGATTAAGAGGTCAGTGGTTTGACTCAGGCACACATTGGTTAGAAATATTGATACAAATATTTTTGAAACACCAGCCATATGCAGATATTCCTTTTTTTTTTTTTTAACCAAATGGCTCTACTACACTCACAACGGACTCAGGAAGGACAATGTACAACACTTGCTTTAATGCTTTCAGGGTTTTTTATGTGGACCTCACTAGTCAGCCCTCTCAATATCACATTCCACACAGTCACGCATTATTATTAGTTTGCAGAAACTTCTCAGCATCTCGCTTGTCATTATTTTTGCCTTGAAATTGTGCACTGAGCTATGAACTGCAAATCTCCAATAGACCCAAAGGCAACACCAGAGATACGGAAGCCGCGTTGGTGTTTACTGATGACGTTTAGGCTGAAGCCGTTGAGCGATGTGGCTAGCATCAGTTAACAGGATGAATTTGTTATATTAAACTTCGAATTCAAGAAACAGCTTCAGGATACAAGCGGAAGTAAAGTAAGAATGGTTTCTTCTACATGTACTCGTTACTACACGTTTAAGCCATTTAAACGAAGTTATGTTGACTTCTTCTCAGCAGTTAGCTTAGCTTGTTTGCTTTGCTGCTCTGCTAGAATGACAGGAGAGCATAGCTAGCCTCTGTGGCTAACTACTCCGCAGTAAGTTACATTTCTTACCACTCAAAACGACACAGCTTCATTTAAAACACCAAGATATGTTTCGTTACGTTGTTATGGATTTGGAAGCGGCGTCCCTAGCTGCTCCGTTAGTTACGTGCATAAAAAGTGATGTCACATTAGCAAGCAGGCTAACTCAGGCACTCAATGTAAATAAAATTGAATTACTTAAAAGTGGACCAACCGAAATTGCTAAAAAGTTTGTAAAACCTGCACACGTAAACCGTGTGAGCTGACTTCTCGTCATGTTTCTGCTGAGTGAAAAGATGAGCTCCTCTTTTAACTTCCACGAGCAACTGCGGTTACATCTTCAGCCTACCTTGATAAAAAGCTAATTTATAATTTGACAAGTTATAAAATGTACATAAAATATCTCGCACTCTTCCATGGTAAATAGGTAATGCAGGCATAAAAATACACTAAAAACATAAAAAGTACATGGCTAAATAGAATAAAACAATTTTTGTTTGCCACCAGCCTGGAGTGAAGTACAACAATTCACTATTTTCAGATAGATATTTTGACTTGTGACAGGTGGTGTTAATTAAGGCTAATTAATTATGGCACCATTCCATATACGTGTAACAATAAGCTTTGTCAGTGAACTGTCCTGCACAGTACAACTGTCTTGGAACTGGCACCTGAATGGAATTCAGTCATCCTCAATAATATTATGAAATTTCACTGTGTGTTCTCATGCTATGACATGTAAATATATGCTGTGAAAAATGTATTCCCTGGTCCAGGCTTCAGAAGCAGTAGTGTTAAAAAAACATAAATGTAATATTGGAACATACTGTCAAAAGAAGATTTAATACATAGACATGGGAATGTACAAATAAAAACAGTGTTGAATGACTTAATTGTAATAAGACAATGACATAGAATAGGACCAGCATAGGACTAGCAAGCATTTTGCTTCATCCTACTCCTTTTGCAGACATGAAATGCAAGTTAATGTATGAAAAGGCAGTTTATGGATGTACATCATTATTGTTATTATTATTATTATTATTATTATTATTCTTGTTAATATGTTTATTATATTCATAGTCTTTTGTAACATGTTTGAAATCAAGTATATTCAGTTCCATTTTATTAAATAAATAAATTTTAAAAAATCTATGTTGCTTTGTTCAATGTTTGATGCCTTCAGGACAGGGACAAGATGTTGGAGTCCTATGTCACACCGCTCCTGATGAGCTATGTGAACAAGTATATTAAGAATCTGAAGCCGTCTGACCTGCAGCTGTCTCTCTGGGGAGGAGATGTGGTGCTCAGCAAGTTGGACCTGAAGCTGGATGTATTGGAGCAGGTACTGTACACTGGATGCATTTTCTGCTTTAAGATAATAGATGTTGTATTTTCTCCTTTAATGGCAGATAGTGGGCAAAGTGGTTGATTATTTTGTAGGAATGTTGTGCAGTTTGGACAGATAAAAGTTATGAGCAAGTGCTTTGTACTGCTCGTGGGAGAAACATTAATGGAAGTGTTTTCATATCCATACAGAAATAATGAACCATATTGCTCATATACAGGTTCTTATTGGCATTGGTGTCTTTGTGTTAATCTGCATTTAAGTCATATCAGCTTGAACAGCTTTCTGTTATGAAATGTCTCTTTCCTGCATATATATTTATAATAATATCTTTTATACTTTGATTCTTTTTTTTTTTTTACAGCAAATAATTTAAGGAGGAACATCACCTAAATTAAGAATTCCAATGTATTATTTCTATGACCCAGCAGTATTCAATTAATAGTTCTCAGCTGTGAAACAGAAAATGAACAGATATTCTCAGAAAATTATCTTGGGTGCTCTCAGTGTCATTTAAAACATTTTTCCAATTCACTGTCAATGAAGCAGTTCCAGACTTCATACCCTATGACATCACAAATTTGAGTTTTAGCACTCTGGCGTTTGGATTTGAGGGAGAGTTGTTCATTATTTCAAATACTTTTTGGATTGTCCTAGACCACAGAAATAACATGTAGGAATTTTGAAAACTGGCATAGTTTCCCCCTTTTAACATTTGCTCATACCCCCGTCATTAATAGGGATTTTTTAAAAACTTATTGCACTTTTGTTTATTGACTGATTAATAAACATTGGTCATCTAGGTACATACAAGATAAAGTTAAGCTAATGATGTCAAAGATTTCTCAGAGTTTTGGTCTCAAAATGCTCAGCTGAGCAAATAAACATGACATTGCTGATATTACAGAATACCTTTACAATAAGTCAGACTTAAAGTCATTTCACTTGGAACATAAACTAAAGAAAAAGGTTTGAAAAGAAATCAACGTGTGAAAGGTAAGCACGAGCCCTTCTAACATATTTTTTCGATTAAGTCTACATTTTAGCTACAGTGTATGTTGTCATGGCCTACTGCATGAGAAGAAAAGCAGCAATGGTTTTCAGCGAGGAGCAAACACATTATTTCTACTGTCAATTTGGAGGAGTTTGATAGATATGCTCAGATATTTTGCTCTACAGTGTTATTTTGACACAGCGTTCTTTTTTACACTTGTAATGTCTGGATTAGATCAATCTGCCATAAGTTAAATAATTTTCTTTTCTCTTGAGTGGGTTCTGACTGCTTCTGAAGAGCAGACCAAAACACTACCTAACCCTACAAAGATTGTGATGAAAGTTCTTATTGGAAGCAGCTTGAAGCCAACTGACAGTGGGAGCTGTGTTAGGATTTTGATGTGTAATGCTATGTCACAATCTTGGCAGTCATCCTCCCCCTGCCTTTGTTTTATTGCATTTCATTTGGACTATTGAAATGTGCATTTAGAGATTCTCCTCTTAGTATAAAGAGTAATTTTTAGTGAAGCAATGTGAGGCACACTATAAATATTTGACAAACTTTCTACAAAAATATGTTTGGTCATTAGTTTTTTTGGCTAAAGCTAACAGAGGAGGCATATAAAGTTTGTGGGACTCGTTCTCACACAGACAAGTTCAAGATGCGGAGCAGTGATTTGTCCGCCTCTGAGAGAATCTGACTGGTTTTGTTAAAAGCATGACCAGTATGTAATCTGTAGCTGTTGTTTTTACTATTCTCTCATCTTTAAATGTTAGTTTCAAGGAGCAGTTTAGAAAGTGGAAAGGTGAAGGTTCCAACTGTTCTTGAAGCCTCAGCAGTCGAATCACCACATGTCCTTACAATTTTGTTTGCAAAAATGTAATACTGTAGGACAGATTATTCTAACTCTAATTTCATAGCTATGTGCTCATTTCATCGTTATATTTCTTTGCATATTTTTAGGAGTTGAAGCTGCCCTTTACATTCATGAGTGGTCATATCCATGAGCTGCGAATCCACGTACCCTGGACCAAGCTGGGCTCGGAGCCTGTAGTCATCACAATCAACACCATGGAGTGCATCCTCAAGCTGAGGGATGGAGCTCAGGTTAGTTTTTTACTGGTATTAGAAGTATGTTATCCTTGATTGCACTGCAGGGCAAAAACAGGGTTGTCCAGACCTCCAAGTTTTTTATGTGAAAGTCTTCCCCATGCCAAAGTAAAGCGTTCTCTTTCCATTTTCTCTTTGTTTTTGAAAAATTTCACAATGGCTGTTAAAATAAACATACTATGCAGAAAAAAACAAAACAAAAACATGTAAAGCTTTTTGACCCTGGCAAGCTTCACTCTTAGCTGTGAAAAAGGCACATCATCCTGACTTTGTGTAAAGTCACATGAAGAGAAACTGCAGTCTTTTATTCTTTTTTTTCAGTTTATGCTTGTCCATAAGGTGTTAAATGTTTTAAATTCTCTAATTCTTATATTTGCATCAGTTATCCGCAAACAATCTAGGTATTTTTCATGTGTAAATACCATAAGTTTTTAATAAAACTCAGTCACAAGTTTTATTTTTACTACTTTAACTTTAGCTGTTTTGCAAGCAACTGTTATTCACTCTGGCCTTTTACAGTTTTATGTCCCAATGCTTGTGCTTTCCAATACTTGAAGTTGGTTTGATGCTTAGGAAAGGGTGTGCTCATCTGGCTCAATATGACACATTGTGTTTGACCTGGCAACTCTGATCTAAAGATTTAACAGTGACTTGGTTGATGACATAAGTACCCTCCAAAAAAGAATCTAAGTGAGATTATGAGTCTTGGCACTATAAGATGGGTGTGTTTATTATGGTCTATTTTACTGCAGCCACACTTGCTAATGACAGAGCTCAATTACATTATAGGCAAGGTTTAAAATTTGTTTATTTGACACAGCTAAATAGCTAAGTCACATATGTCCTATGTTACCTATGTCTTTCTTATCCATGCTAACTCTGATGAGAAATGCACTGAAAATTTTGGGAGAGCAAACTTAGAAACCACAAACAAATAAATCATTGCCTCATTGAGGTGAGCTTGTGAATATGTGCCTTTTAAGACAATGATTTGGACTGTAATCTACAATGTCAAAGGCTTCTGGAGAAAAGCGTGTCAGTGAGCGCTGTAATGATAGTCTGCAATGAGCAAAAAGGAGCACATTTCAGTATTAAGGGATGAAAGTGAATTGACATTCATACTACCAGAATAAACTATCCTCAAATGCTTTCTCAACTCATCAAGAGATGCATCTGCCTTTATTTTTAATACAGATGGATTCCATCACACAACATATATTAGCTATTGTTTTCCCCATCTTTTTGTCATTTAAAAATTGTTGGTTCCTCTTTGCCAATATGATTTCCCTTCAGGAAAGCACAGTACTTTCACTCACCACATCTGTCTCTTAAAAGAGGGACAGCTTCATTGACCACTGACCAGAAATATTCAGGGAACTCAAAACTAAGAGGTGACTTTACTGAATTTGACTTGTGCTGTTTACTCCATCTGTAGCATCTTTAGTCATTGGTCTTATTTTCATTTAGTCTCCAAGCAGTGACCAGTGCCTCTCATTCACAGTATTTAGAAGTGCATTCATTAACAATCACAGATTATTTCACATCTCTGTCATTTTAGGTTGCCTAAAGGTACCCTTTGAGTTATTTGATCTGTTGTAGTGCTTTAAAGTTGTTGTTTTTTAATTCCTCGGTCCCCGTTTTGTGTCTCATGCAGAAATTTGTCAGCAAAGACAGGGGGGAAAAGAGTACTAGTGAACAATTCTTTGTACGATGCAGTTTTCAAACTTTTGAGACAAATCAAATGCAAATGTTTAATAAGGAGAAAAATAAATCCAGTGCATTTGTGAGACTTCAAAAATGCATTTTTGTGAGTGACTAAGATTGTTAACAGAAATGGTTTTGTTTACAAGAAAACCTCCCCACTTTTAAGTGTAAAAGCAATAGTGTCATGTTGTCCCAAGATAAATATTTCTATTATTCTATTTAGTTCAGATATAGGTATTTCCATTTTTTTAGTGTAATAAGCCATTTTTCTTAGATTTATTTTTGCAGAAGAGCCCAGCCTTGCCTTTGCCACCCATGCCGTTTTCAAAATTGAAAGTGTAGCTCGGCGCTGGGCCTTTATGGGAAGGTTGAAATTTCAAGGCCAGATGTCCCAGAAGAAACACATTTCAAGGGAAGTCAATTACAGCTAATTATATAGACTGCGGCAAAAAGATTTGTAACACATGAGCCTGGGCTGCCCAGGACTAATGGTAGATATCATACTATGCAGGTGGCTACTGCTCATGCGATCAGGTTTCAGTTCGATGGAAATTTAAACTAGTTTTTTATGCTTCGTACACAGCTTAAGGTCATGTACCAGTACTGGTACTGGTGTAATGCATGCAGTCTCAAAACAACTATTTGTTACAGATGTTTTCTAAAAGGCTCCCAGTCAAGAAAAGATTTTGGGGGAATTGCAAAAGACATTTGGACAAATTATTCAGTGGTATGTACACCCACGAGACATAATTTGGAGCAAAGCCAGATTTACAACAGAAGTCCTTCTAGCATGTGGAATTTAAATGAGCCGCTACACTTCTCTCCTTTGTGAGTGGGAGGCTGACTACTGTGTTCTTAAGCCAAAGTCCCATTACTTATATGCATTGGATTTGTGTAGTGTGGTTACTTGTATTACCTTTATTTCATCTTAATTAAACTTTCCCCACTGTTGGAACATTACATGACGGTGATATTTGCCATGTCACCTCTGTGGTAGCAGTTTCCCTTTGACCAAGAGAATTTCCTTGATTGAAGCAAAAGGTCTGCAGGACCCTTGACACATTAGTCTCACAGAAACAAGATTATATTTCTCTGGAGGTTAGATATCCTGTTCATATACATGTCAGGCCCTGGTCCTGTTTTAATCAGATTCCTGCAGGGATGCAGAGGCTTTGGCATAGGTGTATGCAAAACGTGGGCCATGACAGTTCTCCCTGAAGCCCTCAAGTAATTTGGGCGATGGCCTACAGGAATTTTAAAAGAGCTGAAAAAAATGATCTGTGAATGGAAAATCTTACATTTTAAATTTAGCAGATTACATGTGTTTCTTTTGTCCAGTAGAGACAGGAACTTTGCGGTGGGCCTCATGCGGCCAAAGTGTGGAAATGATAAATGATATCATTAATATGGTTTGTTTTCATAATTACTGTTAAAGCCTGAGCACTGGCCTGTAAAAACATCCGTACGTCTTTTGAAGTTCATTAAGGGTTGTGTAATTTGACCGGAATTATTTGGACCTTTTTAATGTTCGTGTTTCCCCTCGAGAGGAACTGGGTAATATTAGGGATATTCAGATTGCTCAATAGGGCCCATCTGCAAAACACCAAGAGCAGCTCACAATTATAGTTTCCAGCAAATGTGGAAATTTGGGCGTTTAGCGGCAGTTGGAGATTACAGCTCCCGCTGACAGTGTAATTGCTTAAAATTAGCTGTAATGAGGACTTGTAGTGCAGAAAGTGGAGTAATAGAAAAAATGCTGTCAACTTGTTTTTGACATTCATTTTACAAACTAGAAGCCATTTACAAACAAAATATATTAGGTTTTAAATATGGCTCATATTGTATCCTTAAGTCACATGGTGCTCTTGAAGCAAGCCTGGAAATCTTTCTTGATCATGTTAAGGCTGCTTGCATTATTCACTGATTAGATACTGTACATACTTTCTTCAGTGCACATCTCTATTTTCAGATCACAACCACTTTTGTTTAGTTTTCTAATTCATTGTGAATTGAGATATTTCTGCCCTCATATTTTATAGTCAGTTTCAGTTTCCAGAAATGTAAATCGCTATAGTTCATGTATGAGCTGAATAATTAGTGTGGACATCTCCATGTGAAATTAGACTAAGCCCTGGTCTATGCCTAAGAGCTCAATGTATGTAACAGGAGATTGGTCATGGGGATGAAAGGGTTTTGTAGTAGTCAACTTTAACTTCTTTCTTCTTGCGCAAAGACGCACTCAACGTGGCCCCTCTTGAGTTACTTGATATGAATGAACTGTTTGATCTGAGCCCGTTCTAAATTAAAAAGCAATCTGAAAATGTCAAGAGCCGCACAGGATAAAACAATGGTTTTAAAATCTGTCATTCTATATACAGGGCCCCTATGGAACCTGGGGTTATTAATAGAACTCATAAGGTCTCCATCTAGTACTTTCTTTTCTCCATGGAAATGTTATGGAAGGAGTTAGCAGCAATCTTTGCTTTTACCAGTTTCACACCAAGCTATTCCCATCCAGGACAGTTTTTCTATATTTGGTATATTGAATCTTTTTCATTAGGCGGTTGTCATTTTAAGCCTTTTAACTCAGATGTGGTGGATTGGAGCTGCTCTGTGATGTGATACCGAGCATTTGATTTAAGGCATTACTGCCTCCAAGCTTCCTCCTCTAATGAGGAGATGGATAAATCCTGAGATAGAATTTATTGTGCGGCTGTTTTTAGGACTTTTGTTCTTGTATTTGTAGCTAGTTGTAACAGTAACAAAAATTGGCAGGCCTTAACAAAAGACCTAACAGCTAACATTGATGTAATGTTGCAAAATTACGGGCACTTTTTTTTTCCTCCTCCTTGACATCTTGGTAAACTGCTCCAGATGTTGAAGATGAGGTGTGATCAGCAAAGACAGAGAGGAACTGGCTGGACAGCAGTTACAGTGTGGATCATAACACTCTCAGGCTCTCTTTATTTTTTACGAGACAAAGATAAGGGCTTGGGTTTACCGAGGAGAGCCTTTCTGGTTTTGGCTCAGCTCGCTGCTTGATCTGGGAGTTTTATGGCCGCTGAGTGCATTTGCCACTGATGTGGAGGTTCTGATTGATGCATTGCCTCAAGATGATTTGGGGAGGTGCCTCTGAGACTTGTTGGTTTGGCATATGGTCCAACTAGGCCCTTTCTTCTGTAAGATTCCTTCCAAACTATTTTTAGGGCTTTACACCACCAGGCCTCATTGCTCTTAAATAATGGGTAATACATGTGAATTAGGGAACCCCCTTTTGAGGACTCCCTAAAAACCCCAAGTTGTTGTTCTGTTGCTAAATCTACCACCTACAAGAGAAAAGTTTGCCACTTTGGCTTCTGAAGTAAAACAAAAATCCAATATATAATAGTTTTTAATATCAAAAACTTTGTCGTGGAGTTACACTTTGAATGCTACTGCCTTAAAGTGTGGTTTGGCCACCCGGGGGTTAAATCCACAACCCACTAAACAGGAAACCTGGGATGTAAGGACTGTTACCAGACTGTATCTGCGTTAATCTTGTTGTGGTGGTATATTGTACTTATGCTTTACCTCCTGGTCTAAATTGAAATGGGTAATTCTTGTTGACAGAGTGTGAACATGTTCTCAAATGACAGTGAAAAACATGAGATCTTTATTATTAAAAAGTGGTCATTGTGTCATCTAGTAAACATGCAATGAAATGTAGCTTCACCATCAGCCTCCATTGAATATAAAATAAGATCCAGTCTGTTTGTGCCTGTGCAAATCATCTTTCACAAGTCAGACAACACAAAGGAAAAAGTTAAACAAGTAAAAGAAAACAGCCCGTGGAAGTTTGCAATCAGATAGCACAAACTGGATAATCTCTGTCCCAATGCCATCCGGAAATCTTGCCTTTGATTCTCCGGCTCGCAGGGAGCAAATGGCTTACAGAGATTGCACCATAAATCTGTCTGATCATCAGCTCAGCGGGGCCTTGTCTTCAGGACTGAGGAGATGGAGGGTGCAGACATGGAGCTTTGGAGAATCTATTTTCCTTGAATCCAACCCCCCGTAGCAGTAACAAAACCCATCTCTGACTGTAAATAATAAAAAGATGGGGTAATGTTGGCACACTGCGGATTCCTCGGGCAGGTTGGAAGCCAGAGCAAGTGTTCTGATGAGAGATGTATATAGAGAGACAGAAGTAAATTGAAGATCAGAGAATATGTGTTCTGAAAAAATCTATGTGTTTAGGCCCCTGTATGTCTTCATGTTTTGCCATGCATTGACAGCATGTCCATAGCTATGACTATGAAATCTCCAGATTGTTTACGGTTTGGCTATTTATCAGGCCTTTATGTAAACCTATCCTAAAAGCTCACATCCATTGTTTATTTTGACCCATCTTCTAATTTGCCCTCGAACAATTGTTTCTTATGTTGCTGTACGGATGGGGTGTGCAGAAATTTTTAGTTGGGACTGGATCTGATGACAGTGGTGAGATGGCTGTGACCAGAGATGAGAGTGCCTGCCATCTTTGTCACATGCACTTTATGTTAGTTGCCTCAAGCCAACCCACTTGGTGACGGGATTGATCAGCCTGAGGAAGGCTTCCATGTTGTAATGAAGCTAAAATATCTTGGTCAGTAAGTCTAGATCACGTTGAACAAAATAGTTAAGATAATGATCATGCAGTCTGTCTACAAGCCAAATAAATGTTTTCAAACAAAACATCGTGCCAGGAGATAATACAATCATGCTGCTGTATTTGTCTGTTCCCTTATTCAAGTTCTCAACATTAAGTGACCCATTGCACTGGCCTCTGTTTGGCATTCCAAATTAATTTAAAGCATCTGCACAAGGCAATGCACAAGTGTGTCATTCCAGCAGAAGCGCTTGCACTCAGTCACCATTGTCTGTGAGTCAGGCAATGCTACACAGCCCACAGCATTGCACTGCGTTGTCTTTGAGGTTTGATGCAATTTTGGGTTCCTGGTGGGATGAGGTTACTTCAGCTCCTCAGACAGTCCTCAGACACAGGAAAGCTGTCGGGGGAAAAATTAAACCCAACGGCTTCCTGCATCTAGTGAGTCAAGTGGTCATCAATACACCATGGGCAGGATGCTGCCGCTCCACAGTTTAATCCCTGCTCTCAGGCCATCCGGACAGCAATCCCTCAATGGAGCTTATTACGTGCTGGGTGCTCCTGGTGATATTGCAGTCTGGGAAACGATTACCTTGCAATTAAGGCTAATGTTTGCTTTATTAGCTTTCTTCAGACAGAAATGCTGGGATGATATTGTGTTGCAATTAGGAACACCAAATGCTTTATGAGTCTTAAATCTAAACAGACACTATAGGAAAAGAATGCATTATATTAGGAAACATGTCTAACACAATATTGCTTTAAACTTCCTTGTCTTTGTGTTGTGTGTGAGTGTGACACAACAGGCTTTTGTTTAATATATTTAACTTCATCTTGTTTTGTGGGCGCTGCACAGGCTCAGGTGTCCAGATTTAGGTCATTTTCTGCTATTTCCCTCATCATGTAATTGCTCTAACCACATTTATAGAGATGCATATTTTTTTCTCAGGGGGTGAGACTGAAAGTGACAAAAAGGAGTAACACAGTAACTGGGTGCCTCTGTGTATAATTTCTCAGTGGAGAAAGGTAGGCGTGTATGACTCTATGTTACACAAACTGTGGGTGGTCTGTGTTTTATGTCTCAGAGTGAGTGTGTGCTCCATTTAGCAGACCCTCACCCCTTTGACCTATGAATAATTTCACTCTTATTATAGAAATGGTGATGCAAAATCATGCATGCAGAGCTAGTCACTAGTAAACTCTATGAGCATAAATCTTGTATTTTTTCTCTCTATTGAATTTAATTCTATTTATAGATCTACATTTTATACAGATGTACGGAGGAATACACATCTGATACTTTCTGTGATAGTCTATGAGTAAGGCTCCACTTACCACAGAGTGGGCTGGCTTTGGTAGTGTTTGCTTTTATCTTGGCTGGTCAGGGTGCTTGTAATGTGTGGGTAAGAGAAAAAGAATGTATTATGAATAATTGCTCAACATGCCACTTTCCATGGTGGGGGAGAGAAGAAAAGAGGGTTGTGTAAAGAATGCATATGGTTAGCCTAAAAGATAATAAACATCATCAGCAGATCCTGAAGAAGTGTAACACTGGCTTGACAATGGCAGTATTTCTTGTTTAAAGTTACTTAAGTTGTATTTGCTCCCAGTCTTTCAAAAAAACTTTGTGACAGTTGTAATTTCCAGCTGATAACAGAACACAAAGTAAATCTTGGGATGCTGGTTGGTTGGGATACAGCATCACAAAGATGTAAAGGAGTATGAGGCTGAGTTCTAGTTATGTTTCATAAAACTGAAATTAATATTTGAACTTTTGAAGTTAAGATTTCAAGTCATGACCTCAAAATGAAACACAGGATCTGAAAATTAAAATGTTTAAATATGTTTGGCCTCCGCTTTCTACAAAAGTTTGTCTTTTGAGTTTTCTGGCACAACTTGTGGAGATTTCTGATATATTTTTAATTTGGGAAAGATGTGAAACTCAAAGAACAGCTCAAAACAACCCAAACCAGCACTTCAGCAGTAATACAGGGTTAATCCTGCTAGCTCCAGCCAAATTCAACTTTGCAAGCTGTGTTCAGAAATTAAAGTTTAATAACATTGCACACATTATGCTGCAGACATGTGTACAGTCCAGGTATGGAAGACAGTCAAATGTTAATTTTCAACACTGAGGACTGCACTCTGGCTATTGTGTCATTGGTTTGCTATCCAGACTTAAGTTAAGAAATGAAAAATGTCTTCTTTCATTATGCTGATGAAGACAATAAGAGGTCCATGGACAAGGACTGGGTTACACTCCAATATGTTACAAGGATGAAATTGAAATGATTTCTCTCCAGAGTGAGGTTGACAGTTTTCCATCTCTCAAGTAAGCTGATGAATGTTGACAGTACCTCAGCTGCTTTGGAACCTGGTGTATAAAAGCTATACAAACATGAGGCCTGCTGCATTCCGCTTGCGTGCTCAAACCTCTTGCAATATGGCTTTGGTATTTCTCAACATTGACGGAAAGTCCTCTCCCGTTTCTATCCGTTAGATTTATTCTATCTCGCTGGTTTCAGAACATTGATACTCTCCAAGAACACTTAGGCCCCTACAGTCCGTGCCTTCCAGCTGCACCTCACATGTGCAATTAAGTTGTCAGAGTAGCCTCAGCCACTGCTTGCGCTGCTCTTGGAGGCTGGTGCTTACATCGTTGAAGGGGTGCTTATGTCTTGTATAATGTGCTTAATATAGCGTATGAAATAATGGGCAAAGTTTGGATCAGGTATGATTCCGTTTTTGACGGCAGTTTATGTTAAAATCGGGTCTTGGCCAATTTAATTTTCAGCATCTCATGGAAATAAAAAGAATATCTCTAGGATGCATATTTTCTTTTTCACTTGTAAAGAACATTAATTCATTTCATATCATGTAGAAAAGAAACAGTGGTTTGCAAGAATAGATAAACTACATGATTGATTAGTAAATAACTGGGGATTGTGGTTATTATTTGGATTAGAAATTAACAGGTTAGATTAATTATTTTAAAAGCTTTCTCTGTGTTTGGGAATTCCCCCATGTGTGTCATAGTTAACTTGACTAAGGTTGTGTGTGTGTGTGTGTGTGTGTCAGGGGTCTACGTGGAGTGTTTTATTGTAGCTAACACATTGCAGTTATTAGCATTAGGGGGTAGCTGTGCCAGCGTAAGCAGCATGCCTCACATGCTCAGCCTGGGCTTGTGGTTAGCTGATGGAGACATCTGAAGGACCAGAGCCTCTCAGATCTAAATCAGGAACAATTTCTCCCTCTTTCCCATTCTCTCTCTCTGTCTCCTTCTCTTTTGATTTCCCCCCCACTTTCCTGTTTTCTCACTCCTATTTTTCTTCTTTTCAGTCTTGGCTTTTTGTTCTCTAACTGTTGTTTTCCTCACTCTTTTTTCACACTGTTTGCTCTCTCTCAATCTTTTTCTTTGGTCCTTTTCTCTCAGTTTTCTCCTTTTCATCATTGAGACAACAATTATGTGTCAGGTGCAATAATACTAAAGTACAGGTCACCAGCAGAAACATGCTATGTTAACATCAAGAGGTCACTGGACAGAATTTCAGTGGGCTCTAATGAAAGGAAAATGGAGACAGCAGCGATTTTGACTACTCAGCCTGGTTCCAAATTCCATCACGGCACCTACATCAGAACTAGTTACTGGCTTCGCTGAATTCCCTGTTCTTGGCTTTTAATCAAGTCTCGGGATTGGAGTAACTATGACTTAAAATCCTTTGTTTGAACAACAATTGTGGAAAACAAACATTGTTAGCAAGGATGAAAGAGAGCTGACCTCAGTGCTCCCTCTGCTTTGTAATGTCTTACTGCTGACCTGCTTACTGTTGTGGGGAAATAATAAGCAGAATAGCTATTTTGTAACAATGAAACCGATTTCATGCATGAATACACTGGCTTTGAGATTTGCTAGATTAATGGAGAATTATGCACACTTTAACTGGAGCAGCAACAGCTACTGTACCGTAAACACAAGATTGGTTTCTGCTGGTATTACTTGAGGTTTGCTTCTAAGACTCAAGAAAAGGTCTTGGGGTTTAAATCAATACTACATAATGTCATGAGTTCATAGTAGAGCTAAAATTCAACGTGATTATTTACATTTAATAATGGAAAATAATGGCACTGATTGGTCCATGCTGCTGAGATGTTGTAGGACTGCATAAAAAAAACGTGTTGAAGAGGTTTGTAGAGGACACAAAGCCCTAAGGCTCAGCCCGGGTGGTTTTACTCCGAACAGTGTGCAGATATTTTAATATCCCTTGGTAAAACATATGTACAATTGTATTGTCTCAGGTGAAGATAATGCAATGGCTGTCCGAAGATATCCAGATGAAATACTTAGAAGTCCGACGTCCCCCCGTAGCTGCCAGTAGGTCTAGTCCACAACTGGAATCCCTGTTTGTCTTTGTTGTTATTCTGGGCATGCTGGAGGCAGATATTAAACACAGCCAGTTTGACTTGGGTACAGCGGAGGCACTCTTGGCAGAGACCTCCAGCATTACATCACCAGTGCTGTCATTGTGATTCCTCCCGCTTTAGAGTGAAATAGTTTTGTAATTGTGCATTCTCCTCTTGGCAGATGCATTGGAGTCTTTTCCACGTCCCTACTCCCCCCTCTTTAACGAACATGTAAGATTGTTGTACCTCTGAAAGAAAGAAGGCTTATGCTTGGAAAATTAACCCATTGCTTTTAGTTTAACAGTTGAACAGTTTGAACAGTTTAACTGTTAACAGTTAAACAGTGATGAAATGTGCTTAGTTACACTTCTGGTACTACAGACCTTGTACACAGCCTTTTGAAATTATACTGAAAAAAACCCACACATCTGTCTATGCTCTGCTGTGGTTGCTCAAAATATATGGTAGGTATGAAGGCTTTTTTTTAAAAAACCCAAATCACAGATAATACATTTGACTAAAAAGAAAAATAAGATTTTCAAGTAAACTAAGGTGCTATGCTTATTTTTATGGACTTTCTGCCCTTTAAATGAAGTCAAGGATATTTTGTTCATCTGAGGTGGATATGTGGGTTAACAGAAGAAAACTGACATGGAAAATACCTTCATGTAAGAATCACAATAGCTATACTTTTGACATTAGGAAGCAGCATGTATAGTTAGCAGGATTTTATAACTGTGCTTAAAATCATACCTATTTGCTTTTTTAATAAAAGTTCTAATTATTAAGTGATTACCGATCATTTCAGATGTAATTTCCATGTACTGCTGCATTTTTCTTAGAAACACTTCACATTCCCTCTGTGTGTTGTATAATCTGAGCTTTTCTCTTCTTTGTTGTATTAGACGGTCCTGCCGCATGTGCATCTCAGCACGTTAGTTCCCTTGTGTTTATCCCACTGGCTAGCTACTTGCCACTGCTCTGCACTGCACTTGGATGGCATTTTCGGGCAGTTATCGCTAATTATGGCGATGGTGTTGATACAAAAGTGACTGCTCACCCAACTAGAAAAGCACTATACCAGTGCAAGTCCATTCATCATTAGCTGCTAGCCACTGTATCAGCCACCTCCATGTTGAGAGCCATGTGTGGACAGTGCTGGCTCAGACTCATCATCATAAATGTGTTCTGTCTTATACAGCTGTTTTAAGATGCACTTTGTCTGAACTGATCTTACACTTACTCACACTGACTTAAATATTTCCTCAGAGGAACAAGGCTGCCGAATACTCCAGTTCAATTCAAAAACTGAAGCATATTATGTACATTTCAGGACAGTAATATTTCACTATTGCAGCAGTATATGCAAGGAAACTGTGGATTTTCTTTCCCAGTAGTAGATTTAATTACTTGAGGAGAGGGGAAAGGGGAGAGCGAGAGAGGCCACATTTTTGTAATGAGCGGTTTTCATTGAGATAATTATTCAGAATGTCACACGATGTGATATTCATCTGGGCTCATTTCGGGCTCTAATCCCTCCAATCTGCCATGGATTCCAGCTGCACAGCTCTGCTGTGCTTTTAGAGTATGGGTCTTTATATCTAGGCTATATTTTACACTGTGCACATGCTTTTATATGTGGTGTTGTATGCAAATATATAATGTACGTTCATAGTGCATATTTGAAGAACATAATATTAAGAAGTTTTCCTCATTTGTGAGTCTTCTGAATGTTTTGTAGAGTGTGTGAAATTCTGTCCCTACAGTTCTGCCAGCAGCCTTCTCTAGTCTACCTCCGTTTGAGGAGAAAATGAAACCACTGTCTTTAATCATGTTGTAATGGCTTTCTGCATTTGTTTCAGTTTCATTAAAAACCCATTAGCAGCTAATTTTTAGCTGAGCTGATGGATGTGTTCGAAGCCAAGGGACGTTAAAGAAAAGGTAATTTGAGTCAACTGCGATGAGCTCCGTTCTCTTCAGCTTACATTCCAGTGGGGTCGTCATCAATGGGCCGAGCAGCTTAAGTGTAAAAAAAGTGGCTGCATACCATTTGACATTACTGGAACCATCCCAAACTGTGACTGTATGTTTAAACACTGATCCACTCTTCACGTCTCATTCCTCGCGGTGCCAGCTGGAAACAATTCTTATGGGAAACAGAGTCATCACTGTTAAAACAAGCTTCAGACTAGCTGGTTATTGATGGGACAAGAAGGTCTAGAGTGAACAAAGTGATGTAGTAGATGATAACAACAGACTACAAGCAACTGTAAAAAAAGACTTAGGTTGCAGATAGAAGGGATGACGAAGAGTGGGAATGGACGGAATGATAAGTCATAAGGAATAAGGACAGGTCAAGTTGTAAGAGCGAGGAGGACAGAGGAAATCAAATAGCACTGAGAAAAGAGGCACTGCTTCAAGAGCAGACCAGTGTGCTCACTGCTGATCTTGGAGTGTGTGTATCATGGCAGCAGGGATTGTTTTGAGTATTGTTCTGGAAAAACAACTAGAAATCCATCACACCCACAGTGTCTCCTACTATTCACTGCCAGACAGTATTCAAGAGGTTTTCTATTATTTCTTTATTATATGGCAAACGTTGTGTGTGAGTGTTTTGGTAGAAGGAGGAGGTCTGATTGCTGGATCCTCCTCGGGGATGGTGCTCTGTGGGCCCTGACATGAGGGACAGGGCCTCTGCTTGTCAGACTCAGTGAGTGTGTCTGTGTTTGTGTGTGTATATGAGTGATTTGCAGGAGGAGGGGGGCTCTGTCTGAGATAAGGAGCTATTGGGTTTCCTTCATTTATTTTCTCACTCCATAGGCGTTCGCCCTCCACTGCCTGGCCTCCAATCATGAGGCCTGCTGCTTTGATGTCAGCATGAGTTCGCCAGCAACCTGCAGAGGAAAAACAACAATAACAAAAAGCGTGTTTATGCAGCAATGGTCTTCTGCATGCAGCCATTAATCTGCTGAAACTGTGTGAAATTGACCAGTTTTAAAAATGTTTGGGTTTCAAAGATCAGCCAGTTGCAGGCATGAAGGGTAGTCGGCTGCTAATCCCAGCCAGCATTTTTTTTCCTGTGTATTCAACTGAAATTGAAAAATTGCTTTGTAATTTGTGGAGGGAAAAAAATCAAATGTCATATTTTATTTTTTAAGATATGTGTGTCAGGCTTAAAAAACAAACTATGGCAATTTTGTTTTTTTTTAGGCCAACAGATGTCAAAATGAAAGCCTCAAATGACAAGCAATTGCAGTAAGACCATTATTCTGTTTTCCCACACACTTTACGCTGAGTAATGCATATATTATTTTCAGTGGGCTAAAATTATTTTAAAGTGTGTGTAATGCTTATATTTGAAACAGTTTAAACAATTGCCCCGAAAACATATCAATTCCAAATAAAAGTCAATTGGACAACTTCAGTTAGTATGTCATATTCGGTGTCATTACATCAAACTGTGAAAATTTGTGCCTGCTGTATCCTGTAATGGTCGTCTTAACAAAATACATTTGTTTTTTTGGTAGTTTTACTTCGTCACATCACAGTTTACATATACATTACCTTGCCCATGGCAGTTTAGATTAAACCGGGTTCTGGTATCTGTGAGTTATAGCTTGTTTGTTTTTACAAGGGCAACTGTGACAGTATCTGCAGAGGTGCTGTTTCTAATAGCTGGAGGTGGTGGCGGGGTTCGGCTAATGTGTTGAGCAGCTCAGATGAGGGTCGACCCTCCAGACAGGCTCAACACGCTGCCTCCTAGTCCCTGACTGAGCCAGACGTCTGCAGGGGGACAGAGGTCAGGCCTGGCCTTCCTGTGCCCTAACCCTCCATGGGTGCCCACTTACCCTCAGAGTAGGGGGTCCCCCTTCCCTGTCACTCACACTTCCAGGACCTGCTCCTTTTTTTTTGTGCCTCCGTTTTGGTCTCATTGTCTCCAAGTCTCTCTCACTCTTCCTGTCTTTTAGCTACTCTCTGTCTCACTGTCTCACTTTCCCTCACTGTTATGCTTTCTACTTATCTCTTTGTCTCTTGTCTCTCTTTTCCTTTTTGCTACCGTCATCTTTAGTCAACAGCTGAGTTGACATGCCTGCAGGGGAAGCAACCCCCTCCTTTTCCTGGTCCCTCTGTCTTTCCCTCCATCTCTATCCCTCCATCCCTCCCTCCTTGTCCTGTGCCCTGCCGTGGCATTGGAGGGATCAGTTTACCCGGCAGCAGCTGAGGCAGGCTTCATTTGTCCCAGGGCTTCCCTCTGAAAAGGCATTTTACGCCTCTGGAGAATTGCTCACTGCCCACGGTGACATTGAGCGCTTAATTGCGCTACTTCCAAATTTGGCAGTCTTCTTCTTTAGTGGCAGTTTGAGTTGTTGAACTCAATGTACTCTTGGCCTGCAGGGCTCGGCATTCCTTTAGGTATAGATATGAGAGTCCACAGGCGAGGGAGACTGTTTCTAATTCTAATGTGCTCAAGCAGTGTATTGTGATGTAAACTAAACACCTCAACATGGGAGCACGTCTCATCATTATAAACTTACCTCATCCAAAGAACAGCCTTTTTTTCTTTTTTTATTCTGGTATCTCTAAATATTGCAGATGCAACGTTTGAAGTGATGACAAGTTAACAAATGAAGTGTGAATAATGAGCAAAAAAATTTACATCTTATTATTTGCCAATCTCTATTCTTTGGAACCTTGATGAAGTATTTATTATTCTTACCCTCATGTTTACCAATTCCCACCACTCTCTGATGGGGGAGAAACTTCTTGAATAGTGCAGCTCAACCGCAAAGGCCCTTACTGAAGCAAAGTGTAAATATTTCTGCCAGAGCCTCTCTCGTCTCTTTTGGCAATTGCATGTTTATGTTACCGCACTGGGGAATTCTTGCTTCTCTGTCAGTGTATCCACAGCTCAAATTATGCAAAGTAATGTTTAAAACCTAATCTTCATTTCTTAACCACACAGAGAGAAAGGGGTTTATTGTCATTTAATAATGTCAGAACCAGGGAATTTTAGTTAATTTTGTTGGGTATGTGAATATACAGCACATGCAACATGTGACTTGTATGAAAGGTGTGGCTACAGGCTTTCATTTGCTCCTTTAAGCATGTGTGAATAAAGTGTGTGTGCCTGGAGTAGCCAAATATATTTGGTTTTGACACCTTCAGTGTTTACATTTGTCAGGATAAGGAGTGACTCCTGAGACACTCTGCCACGCTGATCCCTAGTTTAAATGCTAAACACATGTGATCGCCCCCTTTCTTTGTCCAGATTGCCTGACTAACTTACTGCCCCGGCTGACTGTGAAAAGGTTACAGTGCTGCAGTAACCTCTAATCAATGCCATACTGGGGGTTAACTCACACAACTCTTAACCTTTTTCCTGATTTCTCTATTTTTTTTTTTTAGAATGGTTCTAATATATTTGTTTTTCTTTTCTTCCTACCATCCTCTGTTGCAGGCTTATGTCTACTGTGAATATGAATATGAGGTATTTGTTGAATTACAAATAGTAGTTGTAGAGGAGTAGAACTTTAGCTGTAATAGTCATAGTTTGTCTTTTGTGCTTTGATTTTGATTTTATTGGGTGTTATCCCTGATTCTTCATATCAATGATTCATGGTTGAAACGGTTTGTACAGTACAGTATGCTGAATCTGACGTCTGCATGCAAAAACAGATTTATCTCAGTTTAGTCCCATAATCTCTGATAATGAACTGTTGATTTAAAAGCTGTGAACATGTAAGTCCACCCTAAACTTGGAAAAAAGGCAGCAAACCTCCACTAAAACTTGGAAACAAGATGACCAAGACCCTCTGGAGAAGGTGACAATCTGCTTGTAGACATTTTACAAGTCCACAAAGTCAGTCTCTTTATTGTTAATGGAGCTTCTCCAGAGTTTGTTACTTGATGACATCAGATATGAGAGCCTTAGTTTTATGCTTTAAGCTTTAGGAGAGTGTATTAAACATAATGCTACATTGCACATTGCTATTTTAGTGCAGATGTTGATTTTCTAATCTTAAATTACAGTTGTATTTACCCCAGCAGTTGATCTAGTAACAGTCACTGTCTGTCTGTCCTGTTTTGTCCTCATGTCCCTGCTGTTTTAATTGCACGCCATGTCTTAGTCACAGAGGGTTAAGGCACCCTGCAAGCTAAACCAATAAATAACCTCCTCATCCTGCATCTTGACGGATTTTGTTTATCTTCAGGCTCATCTCTGAAGGGGATGTCCATTTCATCGTCATTCCTACACACACATAAACAGACACACAGATCTTGTACTTACATTCCTGGGCTTAACAGGCCGCTGGTCTCTGAGTGCAGATGACATGTGCTGCTGTGGAGGAGAGACCTTCACCCTCATCCAAGGACCAGAGTTTATTTGTAGAGCCCATGGCGATGGTTGTTAAATGGGATAGGGAGGAAGGTTAATGGGAAGGTTTGGTGTGAAGGGGGGCTAAAAAACAGTGCTATGGAGTAGATGATCCCTGATTGCCCCTCTGTTAATTACACACACAGCCATGCAGGAGAAAAGATACTCTTTGTACATGCACACCAGTATTTGGATAATCATCAATAACCAGATGAAGGTGACAGATTAGACTGGTTACTTTGTTTCTTAAAACTGGAGTTTATATGATTTGGTTGGTAATCCACTTTACTTAAGTGTGGGGATATGTGTGCTAGTGTGCTTGCTAATATCTTAAACTCCACAAGTTACTAAAAAGAAAATAATGGATTAAGCTGGTACCACTTGTGCCATTGCCCGACAAAATGTCACCCCATTTTTTAATCAAGTTTACTTTCTGACCTGAACTATCCTGAACCGTCAGAGAAAATCTAAATGCAATAGCTCTGTTGAGTGTTTTGTAGAACTTGTGTTTACCTCACTACCTATCCTCAGGGGTGTTCTTGTTTGTTTTTTCATCAGGATGACCACGAAAGCGGCTCTAGCTCCACCAGTCGCAGTGTCTCAGACAGCTCCAAGGCCGTAGCCAAGCCCCGCCGCCTCCAGCAGGCCGCCCCCAGCGACCCGGACCTGCCCCCAGGTGAGTGATGGCCCTGGGGCCAGTGAGGCTATTCCACCTCCCTGCTCAGAGTATGACCACCAGGGCAGGCATGGCCTCTGTGGGGGAGGATGGAGCCAGAGAGTAAGATGGAGATTAGGAGCTATTACACTATGGAGAAATCTTGTTTTGTTCTTTTAGAATGCTAAAGCTTAGAATGCTAAAGAGACCAAATAAATTGATTTAAATACACTAGCTTGTTATAGCACAGTGCCTGCAGAGGTCAGTGTCAGATTCAAATGTAGGTAATACTTGTTAACACTGTGAAAAATATTCTTTTTGGGTTGAGCTGTGTAACACTGCATTTTTCACCAATGTAAATCAGCCAGGGGGAGCGTGGGGGCTGTGTCCGTGATAAATCACACAATGATGGCTCTTATCAACAAGGCCACTTGACCACATGCCTCCTACAGGGCCATGGATTCCATGCCTGACTTACTCCACTACTTTACTGCACCTCACAAAGAATAGCCTTGTTCAACTGGGGCAATATAATGGCCTTTTAAAAATATTTATGACTTTTTTTTTTATGAATTTGTCTTATGAGAATGATTGGAAGAAACACAGACCTCATGTCAGACATGAAACTTTTATCCTTTGAATCTTATTCAAATGCATGTAAAAATATAGATGGATACACAACCTCTGTTATCTTATTGCGATACTTACCAACCAACCTCTAAGACACAGCATTTTGTGGAAAAAAATAGAACCCATCAAAAGTTCTCGGGGCATGCAAAACATTTCCAGAGAAAACAGAAAGGTGAAAACAAGGTGGCAAGGAGGAGACTAAAATATGAAGAAAAGATATGGCTTTTGGAGAGACAAAAATGTAGAAAAAGAAAGAGAGATGGGGGTTTTGAGCTTTAAGAGCTAGGTCATCGTCTAACACACAACCATTAGGTTCACTCCCAGAGCCCTACTATGCATGAATGTATGAACCTAAACTCCTGGCTGGTTGTATCTGGGGAGGATCCATTTCCAGGCCTGATGTTATGAGATAATATCTCTCCCCAGCTGTTAAAGCAGGGTGCCTCACACCCCAGCATCTCCCTTTGGGCCTGCCTCTAACAGATCCCCCAGGCGTGTGTGTGTCTGTGTGCGTCTCTGTGTGTGTGTCTGTGTGTATGTTTTTTAGGGTATCTGTTAATTTGCGTGCACAATCCACACTGTCCCAGTGGTGGACCTTGTTTCAACCCATTACCGACTGTAGAGACAACTCTGTGGTCAAAGGTTGCAGCACCTCAATAACACCGAGGAAGCAGATGAATGCTGTAATCCCAGCCTTTCTAATTAAAAGGTAGAGGTTAAAAGGTAGATGAGGTAAAACTAACCTGCTATGACTCAGACAGAGGATGTTTTCCTAAGAATAAGATACAAAACAAACCTGTCATAAGTCTTTAATGTAGTTAAATAAAGGATGTTTTTGGAAAGTGTGGACACAGCACAACATTTCATGGCAATGCTCATACTAGGCAACATCGTAGACATTCATTTGTCTATTATAGTCTTGATGTAGTCCTCTGGTATAGATACAGATGGTTCCCTCTAGAGAAGCTTTTCCATTTCAACCGAAGAAAATATCTATAATCTACATGGCATGTAATGTAATGTTCTCCATACTGTTTATCCCTGAATATACTAGCTCCACTGTCTGTTTCTGTTTTTATAATACCACTTAAGAGGTCTAAGGGGTCACCAAAGGCAGTAATTTGCAAGTCTTACACAAAGGGGTCTTAATGGATCTGCTATCAGCTGGGGTTTATAAGAGGCTGTCAAGAGCTTCTTTAAACACTCCTGTTTACCTATTATACAAATTATTATTACTATATAGATATTACATATACAAGACGGTACAAAAATATGAAAGGAATGCTATAAGTATATGTCAGCTGCCAAAAATATTTTATTCTCTCTACTGTTTTAATTTGGGCTTACTGCAGGCTAGGCGGATACTCTTCAGCTGTATTATTTCAGAAAAATGAATAAAAATATAATTGCAGAAAGTTTGGGTCGGACATGCCATCAACAAAAACAAAACAAAAAAACATTCCTTTTCTGGTGTCCATCCTTATTCAAGCAACATGAATGCTTCCCCAAATTTGAAGTTAGTTGCTGCTTGTTAGTGCTTATGGCTCAGTTGGCAATGATAGAGACAGACAGATGTGTTTGGATGGGTGGTAGGAGAGTAGCAGTGTGTGTAGATTTGTGTGTGTGTGTGTGTGTGTGTGTGTGTGTGTGTGTGTGTGAGAGTGTGTGAGTGTGAGTGTGAGTGTTA
Organism: Plectropomus leopardus; assembly: GCF_008729295.1. NCBI lineage: Eukaryota > Metazoa > Chordata > Actinopteri > Perciformes > Serranidae > Plectropomus > Plectropomus leopardus. The sequence goes on along the minus strand of NC_056469.1, from coordinate 6,088,474 downwards.
GGGAAGACCTGTGTTGGCAGTAACACCATTGCGTTGCACAGTCCAGTTTTACCTCTTCGTCAGCACCTACGTCGACAGACCTCTGTGTTGCGTCTGCTCTCCTCCCCTTCAAAACAACCAAAACAAAACACGGCCGACACTAAAAAGCAGCCACCAGCAATTATCCAGTCATTTGGCCCTAAGCTCTCACATACTGAATGAATTTATCCTCCCTGTTCTCCCTGTGGTGGAAAATAGTGATGTTAATTCATATGCCATGGGATTGGTAGCCACACAAAGACCAAAGACCAAGTGCTTCCACCTTGGGCGATTCTGTGAGTGATTATGTTTACTGCTGCTTGTGGGGGACCAGCGGCCACTGTTTGTGAGAACCGCATTTCTGCGTTCCAGGGGAATCCTGCTCTGGCCCTATTCACACTGTTGAAAATGTGTTTTGTTTTAAATGAGTTCAAAGAGATTTAATAGTGGCAAGTCTCAAGGTTTAGCCCGACACCTGTGAGTTGGGTGGATCAAAGTTATACTCAAGATTTGCAGTTTCAACAGTTTTTTCCTCATTGAACTAATACATTGAGCTGGGTTACAAAATATGGGGTCCAAATTCCAGTCCTAACCATTCTTATTTTGTTAGATAATTATGCTTTGACCAAATTTTGATTTCTTAAGATAATGACTGCTGTCTGGAAAGTAGCATTTTCCATTCTGCTTCAAAAGCAAAGAATGCACATTGTTCAGTGGGTAAAGCTAAATGTGAAATTTGGTGTGTTCAGTCCTGCTTTTGCTATGCTGTGTTTGTGTATTTAACGCATGTGTATATACAGTTATGTGAGTGCGTACACCTAAATTTATAGGTCAGATGTGTGTGCTTGTGTTGCTTTGCGTGTGTCCAAGATTTGTGCACTCATTCATGGTTGTGCAAGTATGCGTGTGATTGAAAGAGATTGAGGTTTGCATGGACTGAAATGCAAACACACTCCTGAGATAAATCCACGGTCCAGTGCTACTGCTGTCCTGGTACTGGGGCCTTTGCTCAGCAAATAAATACAGCAGCTGTTCTGGTATTACTGGGAAATGCTACTTATGGATAGAAAATATCCCATACTGGTAAAGGCTGGAGCTCTCTCCAGCTGGAGCTTTCTTCTGTCTAGGAGACCCGCTGTACCATGCATGGATGGGTTCTGTGTTCCTCTACAGTTTTACCATAAGAGGCCCTAGAGCTAATAGATCGGCTAAAATAATTAAGTGGCGCCCTAACAGGCTTACAGTGTAAACTTGCCATGGTAGAAATGAAATGCTTGTGACAATTTGTTTACGTTCCTACTATTTTTAAAAAGGTTGTGAACTATACTTAACAATTTCAAGGTCTTACGGTAGCTAGCTACTACATGTTTTCTCTTGGCTACATTGCTAACTGCACTAATTATGTTTCAGAATAACATAGCAGGACCAACTTACAGTACATTTATTGTCTGATGGACTTGTCAATCTTCCTCTCTCCATGGCTAATAACTGGCAAGGGTGATAGCTGCTAATACTTTCCATATATAGAAAAAAATGGTGAGCATGGACAGTATAGTGTTTCTTTCCTGTATTGCACAGAGGAGAGTACTTGGCCTGTTCTGAGATCACATAAAGGAGCTGGTTTTTCCAGTCATTTTATGGTTGAACAGTTTTAAGTGGGCTCCTTCCCTGTGGGCCGCAGCACAGGTGCTGGCTGTGTCAATTGTTTACAGAAGTTCAGAGCAGCGCGATGGCTCACAGAGAGAAGGATTGGGGCCCTGGACTTCTTGGTGCGAGGCAAGAAGAGCTATAGCAAGTGTAAGAGAGTGCAAGAGAGACACTCTGACACGGATAAATTAGATCCAGAGAGGGAAATAGCAGGAGGTAAAGTGCTGGTTTTACTGCCCAGGCTGCAGGTGCGACAGCAGCTTTCTGACTGACCCCAGAACCACAAGCACACACACACACCGCCACATTCATGCACGCAAGAAAGCAGCCTGGCGCACACTCCAACTCAGACAAGCACATGCATGCATGCAAGGCCACGCACAAATGTCACGAACACACATTGCGTTTATGAGTTGAGTTTATATTATGTCATCCTCTCTTCCTGCCACTCTGTTTGGTCAGGCAGCAAACTCATGAGAATTTTGTCAATTGGATTATGCTAATGCATAGCCGGGCCTGTGTACAAGTGGCAGAACAGTTAACCAATTCATATAAATATTTTCATCAACAGCACCATTTAGTTCTACCTAATTATCGGTTCTGTTCTGCCCTGGGCCAGGCATGTAGATACAGGAAGACAAACATTTGGTTTGGAAAATAAGGCAAAAGCATTAAAGGTTTATATGTTTTAACTTGTAGTGACTATGTTTAACAGTACATGGGAGGAATGAATAATGCCATTGGTCCTGTGGTTAGGAGGATTTATTACTGTATATTTTCATATTTTATGGTCGAAACTCCCCTGTCTGTAATATTTTAAGTTCTTTCTTACTTCGTTGAGTAATGACCTTAGCATGTATGTTTTTCCTGCAAAGCTTCTGTTTCTGGGCGTCACTGTGGCCATTAGGAGGTACCAGTAACACTGCAGGATGGCTCCCCCAGCTCTGCTGAAACCCAATCTAACGGACTGCTCTTTCTCTCCTGCTCACTCTTGGTAGCTACATCCCTCCACCTCTTCACCACAGAGCAGGCGGCCCCCACTTTTCACCCTGGAATCTATTTCTAATTCCTCTTTCTTTTTTTTCATTCTACAAAATTGATTTCTCCAGCCTGTGTTACCACAAGAAATATCAAAGTTCCTCTCCCAGTCTATTCATATCTAGGAATGAATTAAAATTTTGACTCAAATGATGACTTGAACTTGTGCAGCCACCACAATGTAAAATTCATCTGTATTGGTTGTTTTTTCTTCTTCAGCAGAATGTGTCTTTCATTTCCAATTCAAGTGTTCCTAAGACTGTAGTTTTAATCTGCCCTCAAGAACTATCTTGTATATGGGGCGCCTGGTGGCTCAGTGGACAGAGCAGCGCCCCATATAATAATAATAATAATAATAACTTTATTTATAAAGCGCTTTCAGTCAAAGTGCTGTACAGCTAATAAAATCAATCAATAAAACATAAAACTAAAACTATATACAGAGGTTGTATCCTCGCTGCAGTGGCTGTTGGTTTGATTCCAGATGCCACCCTTTGCTGCATGTTGCCCCCTATCTCTCTCCCCCTTTCACGCTGAAAACTGTCCTATCCATTAAAGGCAATAAAAGCCCCAAAATATTATCTTTAATAAAAAAAGAACTATCGTGTATAGGTATGTATAAAGTTCTTTACTTTGTATGTGTGAAGGCATGTGAATGCTAATCCAATGAATCTTGTGTATGTTTAAGTGAACACAGACTCTTCGGTGGTCTAAGAGGCTTGGGAGGGATATGTTTAAGGCAGCATGTGCATAGTTTTGGGTTAAACAGGAGTTTGCATCTGAAAGGAGAGCTCTTCAGAGATTCATAAATTCACCTAGGATTTGTAGTGCTGCTCAGGCAGGGTAAGGAGTAAAAATGTTTTCTTATGGTTTTTTAGCTTCTTTCACTCTACATGTCCAAGGGATAGACTGTGGCAAAAAATAACATGTCAGGACCTCCTCTTATTTATGAGCCAATGAGGATGGCAGGGGTCAGCAGTATTGAGCCTAGACTTTTAGGGAATGCGGCTCTGGAGTTCACTCTGTAACTGCATCTCAACACTAAGGTAAATGGTCCTGATACATGTTAGTAAACATATGCGAATGTCACTATTATGTCCTCCTGTGTACATGTGTGTCCATTTGTAACAAGTTATGCTTTCTGTGTATCTTTTATTTGAACTTATTGTGCAGTTTAAGATTTTTCTCATGTGTTTGCTTTTGTAGGTTACGTCCAGAGTCTGATCAGGCGTGTGGTGAACAACGTGAACATCGTAGTGAACAACCTGATCCTCAAGTACGTGGAAGATGACATTGTGCTGTCGGTCAACATCACCTCAGCGGAGTGCTACACTGTAGACGATATATGGGAGAGGGCCTTCATGGACATCACTGGTGAGCAATGGCTGCTTACATTCCTTGGTAGGGGATTAACTAGTAAATCCACAGAGACAAGAACCTATATACTACAGTAAGTGTTTAATTTTGTTAGTTCAAACTAAGGTCAAACAGACATATTAGACAAGTTTAAGCATGGGTTTTTGTGTAAATGCCCATTGTCAGCTGCCAGAGTTGTCTCATATTCAGACGCCCAGTGTGATTGGACCATGTGTAGGTCCAATGCAGAGTGAGGCTTTGACAGAGAAAAATGCTCACATTTAAAACCCCACAAGATGAATGAGATGGCCGATTTAAAACATTAGCATGCCACTGTAAAAAGAGGAGGAAGTGCAAACCTTGTGGGTTTGTTTGTAGGTTTATGTTCAAGTGTTTATCATGACTGACAGCTGTGCGTTTAAATTTAAGGTGCTTATGATTGAGTCAGGCCAATGGGCTTCACTTTTGGGGAGCTGTCATGCCGTTCTTCTTAATTATACAGTCTTAAATTGAAACCCTTGAAAAGAGAGACTGATTGACATCAACTTGTCGACCAGTTCTTTTACCTATGCCATTAATTATCCCAATTGTTGAATAGTGCTTATCAGACCTGTTGATCTACTAGTCTACTGCCATAACCCAGTCTCCAGTACAGTGATGTTTGATGGTTGGCTCGACCAAGACCTACATAACAGGGAGACCCACAGACTACATGGAACTCTTTGATGATGAACTTTGATTTATCACATTGGTGTGTTCTGTATAAAGTGCCTAAGCTCTCTTTTAAATGGCCTATAGCTTTTTCTTGAATGATGCAGAGCTAGCAGGGAGCTTTGTCACAAACCTAGCATGCCAGACTTGCTCTAAATCTTTTAGCTGTTCCACAACAATTGACTTTTATAGTCTTTAAGTCTTCTTAGTTTGTGCTTATTCAGTAGTAGTAGTACAATAAAAATTCCTGGGGTTCACAATTATTTTAAACTTGAGCTACCATCATAACCTTTAAGAAGGGACTGGTTCTTCTGAGTCACAAATGCCCATCAACACACCAGTGGTCATTTTCAGTCACTGTTATCACTGTGGAATTTCTTTGGTGGTTACAACAGTAGTTACTGGCACTGTTTAGAGAATAAAATAATTCAGAGAATTATGAGTGCTGTTATCAGTCTGTCAGGGGTGAGTGAGTCAGTGACAATTTAGAATGTGATGATGTATGATCATCCAACTCTCTGTCTTGCTCTCTCTCTCTCTCTTTCGCTCTCTCACACATACACACATGCACGCACGCACACACACACACACACACACACACACACACACACACACACACACACACAGACACACTTCTCACTCACTCTCTCTCTCACACACACACACACACACACACTCTCTCTCTCTCTCTCACTCTCTCTTTCTCTCTCTCTCTCTCTCACACTCTCTCTCTCTCTCTCTCTCTCTCTCTCTCTCTCTCTCTCTCTCTCTCTCTCACACACACACACACACACACACACACACACCACACACACACACACACACACACACACACACACAGACCACTTGGTTGAACCTCTTGTAAATGTCACATTACACAACAGCTCTGTGATGTCTGAGTGTCATTTATGAGGATTTACTATCAGACCTGCTCTTTTGTTAGTACGATATCTCTGTGTAGTTGTCCATTTTTCAGTGTGCATACACATCTAATACATGTAGTGTAGTATCATGCATAATGTGTCAACATCTTCTGTGTAAAATGCAAAGTAATCTGAATTAACTTTGTTTTCTTTTTTCTTTGTGAAGCTCCAGAGCTGGTCCTGAGAAAAGTGATCAACTTTGCTGACTGTACTGTGTGTTTGGACAAGCGGAACGCAAGTGGCAAGATCGAGTTTTACCAGGACCCGCTGCTGTACAAGTGCTCCTTCAGGACACGTCTCCATTTTACTTACGACAACATCAATTCCAAGATCCCATCTGTCATCAAAGTGAGCATTCACTGCATAATTATCCTTATCTTCCCAAAGTTCAAGACCTAGACAAGGGTCTTCTATTAATTCAATTTCATTTTGGTATCACCAAAATATATCACACCTTAGCGATGGAAAAGTTTAAATTTGTCATAGCAGCTTACAATAAGAGGAACATGTGACTTACTTTTGTTAGGTTAGCTGTCCTCAAATCAATAGCAGGATAGTGACTAATCTAAGTTCATTGTTCTGGATATGTATGGAAGACAGCTGTTTATTTTTACAAGACTTTATGTCCTGTACTGAAATGAAAGATAGTGTTACAACTAATAGCTGTGTCACTGTAGTACCATGAGCATTTGGTTTTGTCTCTAAAGAGATTTGACTTTCATTAGCATCTCAGTTAATTTTAGTCTGAGAAATGCCATGTTGTTTCATTCTGGTAGTTTTGAAAAATATGTGATTCCTATCTTGGCTGTTTAATCAATATTTTTTTCAAGAACTTTTCAACCATGTTAATGTAATTGAAAACACCCAGTCTAGATAACTATCTCATGTCATGAAGCAACAGCTTTTGGACTACACCACTGATGTTGGAATCAAGCTCAAATTAGCTTAATTTCAAAACAATAGTAAAAGTTTTGTTTGGAAAAAAGTAGTTCCCATCATCAGATAATGATCACAGGCCATCACCATTAGTCTTCTACTCATTGTCAGCGGAAGATATTTGTTGGAAATCAAACAGAGAATCAGCTCTCTTGTTCCCTACTGTGGTACATATTGGTTTATGTTGTCTGATGCAAGCTGTTTTTGATGAGAAAGGTGATAACTTAAATCTTTTGCTGATGCATTTTAACCTTTATAATTCTAGGTTGAAATGAGATTGTCTAAACTGATGCACAGTCTAGCCAGAAAATTGATTGTGGCTGTCTTTGGTTTGTGTTTGTCTGTTTGTATTCGTCATCTTTCCACTATGAGGCTGCATCATGGTACATTTAATTCAGTCTCATTCATTTGTTAAACAAGCTTTCTCAACAGACAGAATTAAAGCAGAACATGGAGCGTTCCATCTGCATATAGTCATAATCAAGCCTTGTGGTTTAGTGACCTACAATAAGGTTTTCTTGGTGTTCCATCAACAGAATCACAAACAAAAGACTTGTCACATTAAGACAAGTTGTGTGTTTTACAGCACAATAGCAATGGTAATACCACTTCTGACTGTATTTCAGTGTGTCTTCTGTTATTTACAATTTATTAACACAGTATAATACAAAATATATGCCTTAATGAAAATTTTGCAGCTGCTGTAGATAATTACAGTAAACACATTGGTTCACATTACATGTACAGTGTAAATACATTTATTTCCATTAGAACTCAAGCTTTCTTACCCACACATTGTTTTTATACTAAGGGATGCATCTACTTCCTTTTTGTTACTCTACAGCACATCTACTTGTTTTTAGACCATAATTTGGGGTTTGTAGTTGTAAGTCATCATATAACTTTGTTCTACAGTAGCAAAAAATGCATCTTCCGCACACAACTTTCAGCATTCAACAGTTAGCCAAAGAGGGAACCGTACTTGTTCTTAGAGGGCCTGAGACAGCTCGACCCTTTTTTATTAAACATTCCTATTCACATTAAGCGGGAGCCCACGAGAAGTGGTTGGGCCTGTAGCCCATTCCACATCTAAACATACAATTTAGCAAATCGTATTTCAAAATTTAAGCCATCTCTTATGCTTTTCTTCTCTGTGTTTTCTCAGATCCAGACCATGGTGGAGAGCCTGAAGTTGTCTATCACCGATCAGCAGCTGCCCATGTTTATCCGCATTTTAGAGCTGATTATTGCTCTCTACTATGGGGAAATCGGAGGACACAAAGAGGGCGAGGGAGAAGAAGGCAGTATTCATGTCAGGGAGGCTGGAGCAATTTTACCTGGTGAGTTAGGTCTCTTAGAGAAGATATTGACAGTTCTCTCTCTGTAAGTAGCAGATGTTTTTGTCTGCTTTTATGCCTCCACTTAAGTGACAGCCTTGGCCTTAGTCATTATATTTCTCAGTAGTCTGTCTGCCTCATTTTCATGAATGCAATACCTCAGTAATACACTGAGGGAGTTTCTTCAAATTTGGTGCCAGTGTCCATCATGCCTCAGTGATGGACTTATAAAATTTGGTTGTCAAAGTCAATGTGACCTCTTAAAACACTTTTTTTGCCCCCCACTCAATAATTCATGCACTAAATATTAAAAAAAAGTCACAAATGTCTAGTAGGATGAAATGACAAAGTGATGACATTTTATTTCCAAAATGTCAAAGATTAACTCACTGTAACACCATAATGTTACGCAAAAACACTTTTCTGGCCATTTAATACCATAACTCAGGAACAGAAGGGGAGACATTTGCTCGAATAATGAATTGATGTCCATCACCAAAAAAATACACTTAATGCCTTTTATTAAATTCCTTCAAGGTCTTCACTACATATTTTATTTGAACGTGGCCATGGATGTGCAACTCAGCAGAGGCTAACAACAGTGAGGGAGTAATTTGGCAGTTTGCTCTTGATTTATTGTTATTGGGGAAAACCCCCCCAAAATGATTTTAAGTCATTATTTTATCTGGAATGTTTCTCAAAAATTTGATAACTAGAACTTGCATATGTAAGTACATGAAGTAAAGTCAAATAGGCTGTGATTTTTGCTCTTAGAAATAGAAACAAATGGAAGACTGAGGTAGTCATCCTCTTTTTATGGCTGAGGGCACTACAATCATTATTTTGTTCTATCACATTAATTTGTAAATTGTATATTGAGGTCTCGCAGCAACGTAGCATGTGTGTCACTGTAATTCCTGTAGCAGTCATATTTCTCAGACAAAATGTGGTTGAAAGCTCTGAAGTGGTTAATGAGCCATCAGACCATGCACGAAGCTTTGAAGCTTTTCCTTAGACAGCGTTTTCGGCTCATGACACTCTGCATGTTGCCTTGTTCTGTTCAGGGGCTATGTCTGTCCATATGCTGCTGTTGTTCCTAAACGGGACATTTAACATCACTTTGACCATGGTGTGCGCTCCTCCTGCTTTTTCCACAAACAAAAGCTGGAGCGTGTAACTCAACACAGACCGTTGTCGTCAGGCCTGATCCCCTCCATGTGCATAGAGGCAGGAGAGAGGAAGATGAAGGGTTAGACACAGGGATGAAGGGTAGACACAGGGATGAATCAAACGCAGGCCCATCTCTGTCTTTTCTGATTGGAGCACCACATGAAATCACACTCCCACACACATGCAGGCAGTTTCTTGCATACCAAACACAGACACAGACACAGACACAGACACAGACACACACACACACACACACACACACACACACACACACACACACACTCTCACGAACATTCATAGACTTTATACTTTTAATAGCTGCAGACACCCCCTTAAAAACCCCCCACCTCATTCCCTAAACGCCCATCTCATCTCTCCCAAACTGCTCATCCTTTATACAGCCAAATAGAACAGCATCGAGTCCCAGGTTCCGCTGGGCCAAAACAGCCTCTGCAGCACCAGGAGCAAATTATGGAGCAAGGGAAGTGGTGGGCAGAGAGGAAGCAGGCAGCCCAACACAATACAGCCCATTCGCTCACTCCCTCTAACTCGCTCCCTGCCTGTTGGCCTGGAACTTTTACTGCAAGTTGGCGCAGCTTCCAGTTCAGTGTCCAATGCCAGATGTAAGAGTCGGTGTCATGCTACTGCTATGCAGAGCCTCTGAGAATGAATTAGTATCCCATCACAAAAATATACAAGAGGGGACCAGCTCTTGGAACCTGAGCGCCCCCAGATCTTGTTATGCTGGAAGTAATCGACAGAGTGAAGAAGCTGAAGAGGGGGGCAGTTGTGTGTGTCTATACTGTAGTAGGTGTGTGTGTTTGTTGGGAGGAGTTTAAGCTTGTTCAGGAACATATGGTTTCACCGTAATCATCTCAGATTTAATGAGTAAAACTGAAATATTTTAATAATATTTGCAGAATTACAGCTCAAAAGATTTATTATTTGTAGTTAGAAAATAAAATGCATTTTTCTTAACCAATACAGGCAGGTTTTTACCACTGATAGGTTCTGTTCTACAACTTTCACGCATGTTGATGCCTATAGTGACTGACTTGGCTTACATGCATATTTATTTTAAAGTGTTGTAGTTTGTTGGAAACAATTATTGTCACATCACTGCTGGAACATGATCCCAGTACTATAGTACTTTATCACATTCATATGAATTCCCATAGGCTGCTTGTGGTGAGTCTTTGCTGGCTCTAATACCCCTCTTCAATACCCTTTTTTTAACTGCTTACTTTTTAATGCTTACTCTTGAATATTAATTTTTCCCCCATGTAAAGGTGTTTTTCTTTTCGCCAATTAACAAAGTGGAAAAAGCCTTGTAATGTGTTTATGTGCCCATGATTCACTGTGGCTGCAAGTTGTTTGTTTGATTTTTTTCTCTTTTAGGTAAGAGCCAATGTCTCATTAATGAACAGCATTAATAGGTGAACGGCGCAGGATACTTGTGTGTCACTAACCAAAGCAACCTTCCAGTGAGGATTAGATGGCTGGTTTTCCTACCGTCTGAAATTCAGTGAAGTCTGTGAAACACTGTAAAAGTTTCAGCGGTTGGAAACAAAGATGACTAACATGCTTGAATGGACCAGCTGGTCACGGCACGAGAAAGCTGTATGGTTTCAACAAGTATGTGAAGAATTATGAACTGAGAACTGAGTGTGTGTGTGTGTGTGTGTGTGTGTGTGTGTGTGTGTGTGTGTGTGTGTGTGTGTGTGTGCGCGCGCGCGCGCGCATATATGTGAGCAAGTATATGAGTGCCTAGAGTTGTTGTGTGTTTGTCCAGTGACATATGTAGGTGTTTTTCGCTCTGTATGTTGTGTATATGTCTAATTGTTTGCTTAGAAAGATCTCTGCGTAGGCCTGTTGAATGGAGTGGACCATTACACGTGTATCAGCCAGAGGCCACAGGCTATCGGCCTGTTATAAACCTCATGTGGCCCCCTTATGCTAGCACAGTGACGTGACAGGGCCTCTTTTTAATCATCTTTTCACTTTTTAATATTGGTGTGAAGACATAAGGGCCATAGAGTTTAGAAGTCTATGGCCACGGATGAAACGGCTTTTTGTCTTGCAGAGCGTTTTATATCCTCCTGCCATGACTGCTAAAACGGATTTTAAAACATTTTGATGTTAATGTCACGCCGATAGTGTTAAATCGAAACAGTATGCGACCCACATGGTGTTCCATTCTTTAATATCAAAGTAGGTAGGCCAGCGCGCCAAAGTGTGTCTGTGTGTATGCACTGTGTTACCTGTGAGGAACTGATGAACAGATAGATCTGATAGATATGATAAACTGTGACTGGAAAAACTGACACGTATGTGTGAAAGGTGTGTGTGTTTGAGCAGATGCAAAAGACGGCGAGCAGAGTAGCCTTTAACTCAGTGGTCAGGTAACCAGTCCACCTCTCCCTCTATAAACATGGAGGGACATCTACTGGTCTGCAAGGGCACTACCTTCTCTCCCTCCTCTCCTCTCACTGTCTCAATGTCACTCAGCTGTTCACTCACTAACACACCCACACCCTCTCCCTTGCTAGCTTAGACATACACCGCTGCCTAGAGGCCTTGGACTCATGGAAACCAACCATGACCCTGACACATCCTATAACACAGTGCTTCTGAGCTCTACTTATGGACATGTGCATGCTCATGGGGTGGGACACTAATATTGTGAGTCGTCCACGGAAGAGATCCAGTAAGGTTTTGATGGCTCTTAAAGTGAAGCAGAACACAGAGTTGGTTACATTTCACACCTGTGTGGTCATAGTACTTCACCACACAGCAGCATACATTTTGGCTGGCTCACATCACTCTCTGGGAATTTTTCACTCACTTCTCAGGATTAATACTTCAAAGTCTCCTTAAGCCGGTCTGTTTTGATCACTTGATTGGTAATTGTGCTTTTATTTTGATTGCCTCGCAATTCAAACGTAGCCTTCGTCGGGCTGTGACGTGAAGCGAAAGAGCTTAACTTGTTGAACTGACACCTCAAAGGCTTCCACCGAGTGAAAACTAAAAGGAAAAAAAAGTGAAATGAGAGATAGAATCCAACAGGGAGATTTGGGGGGAGTGAGAGAGATAAAAAGCCATAACATGGGATTTCCAACTGCCAATTCGCAAAGTGAAAGATTTAATTAAAATATGTCATAATTTTCACCGCCTCAGCCTCTGGGATTCCTAAGCTGTGACCTCACGGACAATATTGTTTTCTCACAGAGGACGTGAGGCCGCGAGGAATGGGATTACACATTCTTGTGTATTGACATCAGCTTCCTCTTTACCGACGTGTATGGAAACAGACACGATGGGACGAGTTCAGAGGTCGGCATCAGGGACCGGGGTGGTTCATAGTGGTTTGGGGAACCCGTGAACCCCCAAAGAGTTTGCTGCGTAATGGGAAAGATAATAGCAAATGGGCTTCAACCTACTTTTGCTTGTCTTTTGTTGTGAACCTCACCAACGTGCCAGTCCAGCTGTTTTTTCTTGATGACACAAGGACTGGCCTGTTGAATCTTAAGCTTCTATTTATCCTCAACCCTTTTGTTTCCATTTTGTCCAGGCTTTGTCTCATGTTTAGACCTCTTTCAACTGGTATGTCTGGGAAGACCGACCTCCCTCAGTCTTGATCTGCTTCTTCCACCACTTTCGACATTACCCCTTTCACCTGGTGTAAGGCCTGTTTCCTACAGTAGCCAGTGCTGCAGTCAACCTTTTGAGCTCTGTCAAGGTGTCAGCACACACAGTTGACCCATCCTAGCCTTCACCTGTACCTCTAGCCAAGCTCAGATTGTGCTGATGGCTCATAGCAACAAGCCTCCCTCATGGCCTCCATTTCAGTCTGTTGGCTTCTAAGCAAATATGTGACTGAGCTCCCCTCTGCATGCATTTGTGGATGCAGCCTGTGCCGTTGGGTCCAGCTCAGACAGCCCTGACCACAGTGATCCACTGGGCCCAGTCAAGGCTCTCTTCTGTCAGGATGCTGGCTGACACACTGTGCCCTCTGGCCTCCGCTGGAACGGGCTTCCTCTGTCTCTCTCTGTCTCTCTGTCTCTCTCTCTCTTGATCATGCAGCAGTGAGTTCCATCAGCACAAAAATACTCACACACCTGCATGCTGGAGCATTGGCAGCAACTACTGTGAAAACTGCCTTGGTCTGTGCTGTTTTTGTGTGTTCGGTTGACAGCTGAAACATCTTGCTTGTATTAAACTACCTCGAGGGCATGGACACATTAATTTAGTGTGCTGCGTAGGGCACAAACACTCACATTATCAACAGTTTCCCCCCTGTTGGACCAGTTTGCTCTCAGAACCTGCCTCTTTAAATTGATTTATCTGGCAGAGTAAAATCATACAAAGGGGGGAGTTGAGCGTTTTCCATCTGAACCCTAATTTGACTTCAACATAAATTTGGCAACCCGATTGTTATGAAAGACAATGATGTCCTCCCTGTTCTTTAGGATTCTTATTGAGCATAATGGTACATTTTTCTTTGTGTGCAGCAGATCTTGATTTGAAAGTCTGACTTGTAATTTCCTGAAGTTTTATATGAAGCATCTTGAACAGACACTTTGTAGGAGAAACAGTGGACCCGCAGACACTAACCGTGCCTTTTCTCATCACTCTTTAAAGTACAATAAAATCATGTGCTTATCTTTGCTTTATAATTAATTATGACTTTTTCCCGTTCAGGGATGGATGTGGATATGGAAAGCCAGGGGTCTGGCCAGTACTCCAGCCCAGACCTCTACATGCAGTCCGGGAGTCCTGATGAGGGCGACCAGGGTTGGGTTTCCTGGGCTTGGTCCTTTGTTCCAGCCATCGTAGGCACAGAGGAGGAATTTGAGGAAGGCCTCTACCAGCAGAGAGAGACAGGAGGCATCCCCAACAACCCACAACAACACACACCCAAAGACCCCATTGTTTCCATAGGCTTCTACTGCACTAAAGCTTCTGTTACATTTAAGGTAAATCAGCTTTTCTTTTTTTTAAAGACCTGCATCATAAATTATTTCATTAACAAATCATTGCTAAATGTCCTGTCAAGGCAAGAATAGAGGCTGGTATACATTAGGTGAATCTGTAATCCCATCTGTGAAGTAGTATTAAAAACATGATAAACTTGAAAAAACTCTGAAAATTCCTGGGGAAGTTCATTCAATAAAGATACTTAATGTTTATATAGAACAGTGATAATCAGCTACTGGCTGCCAAAGCTTCCCATCCAGCCCGCAGAATATGAATGAATCAGAAAATGTAAGGGGGGGAAAAAATGCATTCCATTAGCATTATTTTCCCATATTAAAGCAACCCCCAAAACCGTTGAGTGATAGACTCATAGCTCTCATTTAACGTTTTGTTTTATTTCTTTTTTTACATACGCTTTTTTAACATGTTATCTTATTTTTTTTATTATAACAATTTCATTACATTATTTAACAATTATTAATTTTATTATTAAACAATAACAGTAAAACAATTTGGGCCCATGGATAAATGGAATTGATGACCCCTCTTATAGAATTTCCTGATTTAAGATGTTGTGTTAACAATTACAGCTTTTTTTCCTTGCTACTGTTATTGTTTATTCACTCCTACTGCCCCTCCCATCTCTGCTCTCATATTTTGTGGTGATTTCGAGTTTGAGTTTTAAAGACCAGCTTGATCTTCAGGAAGTCACAATCCTCTTTGTCTGTGTGTGTGGTACAGGGGAGGGGAGTGGAACCGCTAACTGGCGTCTCGGGTCACGTTAATGTTTTAAACATTATACGTGGTATGATGACTATTCAGAAATGGATCCCAAACTTTAATCCTGCCTGCTCACTCAGAATAGTTGGAATTCATCTGCGTTTCCCCTCAGGTTCAGGAACTTCAGATCACATTACTGCTCTCACATTATTGTGTGTGTGTGTGTGTGTGTGTGTGTGTGTGTGTGTGTGCCTGCGTGCGTGTACTCGACAGCGTGTGTGATCAGTGAAGGGGAGGTATGTCTCAGGCCAAACAGACCATGGTGCTTTTCTAATAATGTTTAAATTGTTCCTGTATTGTTTGAGTTCTTTTAATCAATTAATTGCCTCTCGTCTGGAGTAATTGCAGACAGCTGAAAGGATGGCTTTTTAAACGTTCTCGTCTCTTTCCTTCAAGGAAGTATTTAGTTTGAGGGAATTTCATGTCTTTGAACAGCCACTGCCTGAACCTGAGTTTGACATGAACATGAAATCAGAGAGGTATTTTTAGACTGCTGACCCATTACTCTCCAGATCTGTTTGATCAGAAAAATTGGCAGTATAATCTAATGACTTTTACACACATAACGCATAGTTCAGCACTTACCATTTGTTCCCCTCTTTCACATTTGCACACCTGCCAAACTCTCATTGCATGCCAGACTTCATGCCATTCTTTTGTTTTGGTATTTTCATTTATTGTAAAAATAACAAATTTCAAAGTCTTTTTCAACTTTCCCATCAGATTCTCTTCACTGTGTTACATTTCTGAGCAATGGACGTAAAGACAAAGTACCCTAATATTCACATCCAACGTTTTAACGTTTCCAAGATGCCTCATAAAGAATCATTTGATTTGTGTTGGACTCCTGAAGTCTTTAATGGGTCAAAATATAGCAAAGGAGAAGTAGCAGGGACAGCAGCGGCAGCAGTGGCTGTGTGTATTACTGGCTTTGTTGAGCATTTGTGTTGGTACATAGAGGCTGTTTCTCTGTTCTCTGTCTGCTCTGTTGTTTCAGGCCTCGGTATAGTCAGAAATGCTCCCCCAGTCTAGCTTGGCTAATGCCAAATTGGCCATCTTCTTATTGTATTAACAGTCATCATGTTTGTGTCTGATCCAGTGTCAGTGCTACCATGCACTGATGTTGTCAGACAGAGCAATTTTTTGGTCAGATAATTTAACATCCCTGCTCACCGCTGCTCCTAGGGACCTGTGGGTCGGGACGGAGTGGTCCCCGCACAGGATTAAACCATCAGAATCGAGAAAAGGGGAAGGGAGCGAGGGTGAGAGAGTCTGCTCCATCAGTAGGGATAATAAGGCACAGCTGCTCCTTGCTCTGCACCTGCTTCCTGTGTTAAAAGTTGAATGGGTTAGGGTCTGCACAGCTCTGCTCTACACCCAAAGTTTGGCCAACCTCAAAAGCATCACAGCTCTGTATCCCTCTCACTTAAACCAACTTGTTTTTACCACTCTCTGTCTGCCTCCACACTATCTCTACACACAGAATTCATGCTCTAATGATCAATCCCTCTTTTCTTTTTAATTCACCCTAACAAACAATCACTTGTACATTTTTAGTTTACTCCTTGATTTCCCGAGTACTTTAGTCATGTTCTGATTGTCATCCCCAATAAAGCAAGAGCGGGCCTCCCCTCAAATCAGAGCGGAGCGGTTGTCATGTGGTTTGATGAATGTATTTGGCTACGGTCCAGACTTGGAAGAGAAAACGACCAAAACGTCCCAAGGCTGGCATCCAGTCTGTGATCTAAGAAAATGTCATCTGTCCTTGTTTGGATGTTATTGTTTCTGGTTTTAAGCATTATTTTCTGGGGCCCTGCTGCCCTCCACATCCAAAGACTTGCATAGCTTTTGTTTATTTTTCAAATCATGTATCCGTTTCAGCAATGAATTGTGAGTACGCGCGCGCGCACACACACACACACACACACAATGAGACATATACTTTCCATTTTTTAGTGTTGAAGTTTTGTGACATCCATATCATTGCCATAACTGTTACATATTCTGTCAAACAAGACTTAACTTTCCTTTGTTGTCTTTCAATATTTTAAGGTGCTAAAGTCTCTATACTGAACCACTTTTCATTTGAATACTGCAATTTTAAGACTTGTTTAATTGGTTTTGATCTGTTTGATTCAGATTTTTAAACACCTAATCTATTTTTTGGATGTCGCAAAGCTGTAACTGTAACACAAAATTAAACTTTGTAAACTTTGCTCCATTTTTCATGTTCTGTTGCTTTGATGTATTTTTGTGACACCTTGTTGTAGAAGTTGAGTAACATTTTTTTCACAGATTAAATCAAACTTGTGAAGTAGTAGCAAAGTAATAGCTTTGACTGCTAAATTGTAGTTGTATTTATTTGATCTTTACTCTTTTTTTCTGTCTTTCTGTCTTTTTTCTCAGCTGACAGAGACCCAGTCAGAGAGCAGCTACTACAGTCCTCAGAAGGTTAAGTCCAGAGAGGTCCTATGCCTGGAGCAAGAGGGAATCACTATAGAGGTAATATGCCATAGCTTAATTCTTACAATTTCGTCTAAAAAAATTATATGGAATATTGTTCATATTCCATATAATAAACAGAGCAGCTACAAGAACCAATGACAGCTTTCTTTTAACTTTTTTTTTTTTTAACCAACTAACCAAACAATCTCGTGTCTGGATGTAAAAAAAAAAAAAAAGGGAGTAATGGATTATCATTATCAATGATGAGGATCATTATTAAAAACATTAGGCCTCAACATTTTTTTTAAAAATGAGAGCATATAATTTTTCTAATATCTGCCCACATCAGTTGTACCCATCTGCAACCTTGTTACCCATCATGAACAGGCCAATGATGAGCCTTGCATCCTTTTTTTGATCCTCTGTTATTATTATTAGTGTCTCCTTATTCGCTGTTGGACAGTGGTTTCTCTTAATTCCCTCCTTAAGTACACGTATAAAGCCTCTCCAGGTCACTAATCCGTGGCCTGTTGTGAACACAGTGAAATCCGTGTCTGATTGAGGTCCAAGTCTGATCATTTCCGCGTTTCCCCCTCGGTGTAGAAAATATTTTTAAACCTTTTTCTCTGATTACCTGGTCGGAGAAGGAAAGGAGTTTTCTGCTTCTAAGCTATCTACCAGATGTGAGAATTCTGAGAGATTTCCAATTCCAATTTCTGTAATTTATGCTTTTGCTGGAAGAGAGAGAGAGCAGTCTGAACTGGGACCAAAAGTGAGAGCGTTGAAAGGCAAAGGGATGGCTAGTAAAACAGGGAAAACTAGGCCTTGTAATTATTGTGTGGTGAAACGTAAAGTTTTATTGGATTGCTCTCTATTTAGTTGTCTGCTGGGTGAAGCAAAGGCACGGTGAGTGAGAGGCAACCACACCTTGCTGGTTACAGGGTCTGCTGGACTGCTACCACACACTCACACATGCACACACCACGCTCAAGGGAAAATGGAAGTTGTCTAACCCCTGCTCTTTTGATGACAATGAAATGAGCCCACAACCTCAACAGCACCACAAACCAACTTAGCCTCAAACTGGTCCTAGTGGAGAAACTTATTTGGGATAAATCCACAATACACTGACTCTTGCACTGTGATTAATATCAAATTTTATGCTTTGTTGAGATGTAAAAAGGTAATTCAGTCAAATTAATTTCTGTGAATTACTGCACTGTTACAATTTTACTGAACTTCTGTAGACTGATTTGAGAGATTTAACATTGTGGTTGTTCCGTTTGGAGAGGAAAGGATTGCATTTTCCCCATCTGTTAAGTTTTAACTAACTACATGGATGGATGGATGGATAGATACATACATCGATGGATACATAGATAGATTCATGATTATTATATCAATATTTATCTTAATCGATGTTTCCTAACGGTACAGGTCTGTGTATTCCTTACTCTTCTTCAGTGGAAGACAGGTCTCCGGCGCTTATCCAGTTTCCACATTGTGCTTCCTGTAGAGGTGAATAAATCTGGACCATAAAAACTGGTAAAAGTCTCTTCCTCTGGTTTTTATTCCAGGTGCTGATGATGGGGGAGCCCTTCTTCGATTGTCAGATTGGCTTTGTGGGTTGCCGGGCACTCTGCCTGAAAGGCATCATGGGAGTCCGGGATTTTGAAGAAAACATGAACCGACGTGAAGAGGTAAAGACAGCCTAAAAACCTCAAGGAAAAATGAAAAAAAGCGGAAAACTTGAGTGAGAAAGATAAAGAAAGAGAATTTAAAAGCCCAGAACGGAGATCAGTTTCACCTAAACCATGTCTCCGCAGCCTCTATTGCTCCCAAGAGCTTTCAGAAGGAGGTAGAGCTGTGGTCTGGTTTGTTTATGGAAGAGCAAAAACCAGCTGTCTTTTTGTAATTCACCATAATGTTCTGTGTTTGCCACAAGTACATCACTGTGTCAGCAGCAGTCTCACAATCTGCACACAAACAGTGCAACGCTTATGGGCTCTATTGAAGTCTATGAATTTCATCATCTAAGCCTTAACTGTTATTTTTGTGAGATATTTTTAAATTGTGTGCTTACCCGCAGTATGTGACATTTAATAAGGGACAGCAAATGATTTCTGTTAAATCACTTGAAATACTTGTTTATAATATGATCTTTTATTTGAAATCTGAAATCTTAAAGTTCCCTTTCACTCAAAAATGTTTCAGTCCTCTAAAGTGTCTGACCTTCACAATATTGATTTGTATCTGTGTAAAGTTTGTCACTGAAAAGGTTTTCATAGTCCTCTGCTGTCTGTGCACTTCCCTGAAAGCTTGTCTCTCATAGCCAGACCTATCTCCACGCTCCACACTGGGGAAGGAGCAGTGGCAGACGTGGCCAGAATTTCCCAAGAGGGAGAAAGAGCAGATCAGCCTCTTTTTAGTTTTTTTAGCTTATATGTTGGGAAAAGCATGTTAAAAATATAATGATCGTAGAATATTTTTTACATACTTAAACATGACTGGAGGGGAACTTCAAAATGCCTAATATTTTCTGTGCATCCGCTCTTTTATACCCTCACTCATTTTCCTCTTGTCTTTTCTTTCTGTCTCTGCAGGATGCAGTGTTCTTCAGCTGTGGGGACAGCCTAAGCAGTAAAGGAATGACCTACCTTACCAACTCTCTCTTTGACTATCGGAGTCCAGAGAACAATGGAGTCAGGGCTGAGTTCATCCTGGATGCCGCCAATCACAAGGTCTCAAGAAAATTAGATTCTGGAGTTCACCAAAAAAATCATGTTTCCAAACACGTTTTTTGTCTGGAAATTTTATTTGGGAAAAAAATATGTTTTTAGTGGTTTAAAAAAAGGTTAGTTTTGATTGGATGGATGGCCAAAACTCAATAGCAGGTCATGCATTTCAGATTGAGGTCCTCAGTGACCATCTACCTTAGAGCAGTCCCACACCTATATCAGTAAAACAGTTTGTCTGTAGTGAATCCATCCAGATTACAGGTTGATTGTGACATATAAAGTAATCAAGCTCTTTTTTTCAGAGGACTAACCACTAAACATTTAGAACTAAAGGCAAACCATTTGGCAAAAATGAGGCAGTCAGTTCCAAAGCAGGCTAGCAACCAACTCACCATGCACCTCACAGCAGGACACCGGCCAACACACTCATCCAACAGCAACACACAAAATTGCATTAAACATAATGAACTCACTGATACTGTTTACTTGAAGAGAACCTTTTATTGAAACGGTCCTCACTAAACAAAACATTTGTAGCACTGAGATCGTCAAGCTGCTCAGAGAAGAAATACCCACAAGAAAAAGAGGAAATTCTATTGAGATATTGAGATTCTTTATTTTTGAGATTACATAGGATTCACTGAGGCCCCTCACTGCCAAAGTAGAGAAGAAAGAACATATTGGCGCTAACACAGTTCTTTATCCAGGTAAATAAACAATAATCTGATGTAGTAAAATCTAGTCTTTCTTCAGATTTCATGGTCATATTTGGTAGGACTAGGTTATTACCATATGTTATCCCTTTTAACTCAATAATTCCTTCTCTAAATACATCATTCCAGTTTAAATCGCTGCCACTGAGATTATTTCTGTCAGTCACTCAGCTGCTTGCTGCAGTAGAGGAATGTTCCCGTTATCTAAGCAGTAGTGTTAAAGCTGTTATTCCTGATAACTCTCAGCTCCATTCATCAGCCATCACAGCTCTAGTATTGACTCTGCTCAAAAATGTTCATGACCCTCCATGAAGCAATTGTTTGGACATCCATCCATCCAACCACACTTGAAAGTCTTAAAGAGTCAAAGGTTTTAGTGTTAATTCATTAGCGGTTTTGAAACCAGCCAATGGCTTTGATCCAAAAGCATGCCAGAGCCATTAGAGGTCCCCTAATAAATATTACTTATTAACCCTCCTGACTGATAAGACTCTATAGAAATCTCTGTTTAGAGAGCTAGTGAGTAAGCCTGGGGTGGGGGTGTTAAAAGTGTGTGTTAAAGGGGCTGCTCTCATTCTCTCTTTCTGCTCCTTGCTTGCTCATTCTTCTCACTGTTTGCCTGCGGTTTGATGTGCAGTGGAAATATAACTTTCAAAAATCGTCTAGGACAGGGTCAATAGCTTTTAACCTGCAGACTAATAAATGGTGATGAGTTATAGGTAACCACACACACACACACACACACAGGTAGATCAAACATGAGATAAAATCTCACAGCTCTTTTACCTATTTAGTTTTTATTTGTTAATAATGATTGTAAATAAATAACTGGTGAAGGCACAGTGCTTTAATGATGAGCGTCATCTGGGTTTAAACCAATAATTGTATTTTTCCGAATGTGTACATATTGCTTCTAGGTACATTTATGCTTTTAAAAGCTGCATCTTGCTATCTTGATAAATATTTCCAAATGGCATTTCACAATTTCATATTAAAACTCTCAACCATAATCCCAG
The DNA here is from genome assembly GCF_008729295.1 of Plectropomus leopardus. Taxonomy (NCBI): domain Eukaryota; kingdom Metazoa; phylum Chordata; class Actinopteri; order Perciformes; family Serranidae; genus Plectropomus; species Plectropomus leopardus. The sequence goes on along the minus strand of NC_056469.1, from coordinate 6,066,669 downwards.
ACAGACAGTTTTGATTTGTCATGAAAAAGTCCTATCTTGTAGTAGATAAGGTATTTCCAGTGGCATACATCCAAGTGCCAATGTAATGAGGAAACTTTCACTTCCATTTATCAGCAGCCTATTACTCAATAAAGAATAGAGATGATATGTAGTAAATTATCTTCCTGTGCAAAGTATAAATGAAGTATATAACAGTGTCTTTCTCTGTGTGCTCTCTCTTCTCTATCATCATTTCTGCTCTAAAAAGTTGATTAAAAAAGGTGATCAGTTCTAATTTCACCCCAGATGAGAGACTTGATCTGCCATGGTCAAGTCTACTTTCATTTCCAGACTTTTTTAATAGTTCCAAATACTTGTGATATTGTTGGCTGAAGAAATAAACCAACCCTCAATTACTCTTTTTTTTTTTATCTCTGATTTGACCCCTTTTTTCCGTATCCACCGTAACCCCAGTCACTGCCACTCTTAAATGCTATCAGCTTGTTTGCTCCCTTACTGCCGTGTTTACCTTACTCCACTTTTGTTTGACAGGAGACCTATACGGAGATAGCGGGCATGCAGCGCTTTGGTGCTTTCTACATGGATTATCTCTACACAATGGAGAACAGCAGCGGCAAAGGTATTGTCTAATTCACTCCTCCTCACAGAGCTTGTTTGCTCACCTTGCCACCTCTTCTCTCTTTTTCTTTATATCTGTCATGTTCTCCTTTTCTCTGCCTTGTTCTCTCTTTCTTCCTATCTATCATGTTCTCTCTGTCTCTCCATCCTTCTCTCTCTCTCTCCCTCTTCTCTGTGTCAAACAAGCCCCCTGGAGACTTGAAGAAAGAGCTTGTCTTGTTTGAGTCACAGCCACCTGGTCCTTGACCCTTCCTGTCCTCGCTCTCACCCCAACTTACCTGGAGGGCAACTGTCAGAAGTGTTTAGTCTGCACTGACACATATTTGAGTTTCTTTTCTCTGCACTGCTTGTTGAAACACTGTTTCCCCCCCTGTCTCTTTACCTGTAAGCTCTTGAGAAAGTGAATAGGCTCCTCTTGGCTAATTAGGTGTCACTCTTCTGGCAGAAGCTTTAAGACAGACAGGATTTCTCATTCCTCAGCTGCAGCACTCAGGATTGTTTATTCAGGTCTGAAAGATCTGAAGTTCCCATTAAGAGATAAAGCGTTCTCCCTTCAATTTGAAATGTTATATTTGGCCCACAAATGTCTCTGTGCTTTAGTCTGTGATTGTTGAGCATTTTGTTTCAATGCTGCTGGGAAGCCGTGTGTGACACCTGACTGACATTCACAAGTGCTAAGATAACACCCACCACCCCCCAACAAAAAAAACCTCCAACATGCTCAACACTTAAAAAAATATGATTAAAGCTAGATGAAGTGCAACCCCGCACTGTGTCTAATGGCAAAGTATAACAGGACATGGTCCATGTGTTACTGAATGCTATTCAAATAAGGAATGATATCTGATTATGCTTCATTGAGTGGAAACAAGAGGTTTCAGTAATGATGAACTCAGCCAGAAATTTCTGATATAATGGCACAAGAAACAATGATCTGGTTGAGCCAATTCAATGACTTGAGCAGATCATTTGATTTATTAGGAGTCTAGTGTCACCTTTGTTGTTTATCTTTCTTTTTTCCTCTTTCATTTTACTTCTGTCTTCCTCTACTTTCTGACTAGGCTATTGTTCTCGCCCGCTGTCAGCTACAGATAATCATCTAAATTAAAAAAAAACATTGATACTGTCATCCTGAGCTGTCAGAGTCATTTCTGACAGCAGGATAAGTGTCAGTCTCTTGTCCTGCGGGACGGCTGTGGTTACCCCTGCCAATTGGAATGCTTCTCTTCTGTCAGTGTTTCTCTTCTTCTCGGACGCGGACCAGATCCAGTGTCAACCAAACAAATTAGTTTCCATTGCCATGGGACTAACATAAACTCTGAGTCAACCGAAATACTAACCGACCCAGGTCATATTCACCATCGACTTCACATTAGAGTAACGCTGCAGATTAAAACCTTTTTTTTGTAATCTTGGGGAAATTGATATACTTTTAAATCGTCTTAATCCCGGCTAATTTCAGCCTCCTCATCATTCCACTGACCGTTCTAACTGCAGCCATATGGTTGATATTAGGCCTAATCCACTGCAGCCAAATCTCACTGAAGAGGGGAAGGGGAAGTGGCATTGCCCATTGCCCTTTATAAATCCCTAGAATTTAGGAGTAGTTTCACCCCATCCCCCAACCCTTTCAGTGAAACAAGTTAAATTCATAGTGTTGACTCTCTGAGCTGTAAGAATGTTCGGTGCAGTGGTGGAATGTAATGGGAATAAAGAGAGTTGTGACCCTTTGTCCTCTTCCTCCCTCACTGCCATTCATCCACCCCCTTCTTTTATTTTTAATTTCTCCCGTTTTATTGCCGGGGAGCTGAGTCTTTTAAGTGGACCTCTGGAACAGAGGCCTACGATGAATGAAGGGACAGCTGTGTGAGAGAAGTGGACATTTGGAATATTCATCATTCCAGTGGGTCACGGCTGTGAGAGCTGCTCTCTGCTGCTGCATTACAGCACTGCCATCGTTATTTTGTTATTGTCCAGCAGATGAGGAGATCCTATACTTGTGCATAATTATGAATTAAACATAGGGAAGAAGTGTGGCTGCCCTAACTATGTCAAAACTCTTTACATAAAATGCAGAAAGAGACATGATTACTGTACTTAACACTCTTCAGTATGTGAAAAATGTTTGAAATGTGCTGACTGGCAGACAGAAGAATCCCTAAGTTTGTAATAGCTCATACTGTTTATATTTTGGTTATATTTGTATTGTTTTTCTGTTTGTAGGCTCTCAGGACTCGGTGGTGAGTATGGAGGAGGTAGTGCCCACATTTCAAGAGACATCCATCAAGAGGTTGGTGGTGGGACCTCTGGATGTCAGGCTACACAGCAGCGCTGTCCACCGCATCCTAAAGATGGTTACCTGTGCCATGGACCACGAGTATGAGCCCTACTGCAAACCACAGCGAGGTCAGACATCTCATGCAAACAGCTGCTCCATTTGTTTTACTGAGCTGACTTTTACCCTCTGAGACCTACATAGGCCCATATTTGTCTGTTTTTAAGGGGGGAAGGGGATATTTCGCTTCACTTAGCACTGAATGTCAACTTTTTCTAGTCATGAATTTCTAATAAACATTGTGTTTCGGTTAGACATCTATTAAAACTTAAGTTTAGAGTGTAAAGGGGCTTAGAACATGATGGCTGAAGTATATGATGGTCATTCCCATGCTCAATTATATCTCATAAGTTGTTGTAGCAATTTTTGGGATAATATCATTTGTTAGACAGTTTTGGTGCTTATTTTAAGCAAGTTTGGCTACTTGACAGTTAATAAAAATGGTTAAAAAAAACAAACCCCAAAATACTAAATCTTGACCTTAAAGAACACCATGGAAATCACATGCTGTGATTTGGTATTAAACCTTTTGAATTGTGGAGATTTCTGAAAGAACTGGTAATTGCGTGGCAAACACTTCTGTTCTTGAAACCACTGAGAACCCCCCTTATTGTTAATGTACCTTTGCCAAATATAGAGTACACAAATGGTCATTTTATGCAGTAATGTTCATTTCAAAGAAATGGTCGAAGTACAATGAAATGGCTACTATAGGGGCTAACGTCCCACATTAATACAGTTGGGCTCATTGTATCCACAAGTGTGTCAGCTTTCCATTCATACCCATTTTATGCATTACTAAGAATTTTTAAGGACTCCTGTATGCAGAAATGTTCAAATACAATAGTGTAAATGTTAAGCTGAGACTAATGGGTACCAATTGAACCCATTTTCATTCAGATATGAGGCAAGAGGTCAATTGCCCCCTATGAAAATGGCCATGCTATTTTTCCATTGCTGATATGTAGCCTAATTTTGAAACATTATTTACCCCCTTCCTAAGAAGCTAGTATGACATAGTCAGTACCACTGATTTCCTTAGGTTTTGTTTCATATGATACCACATTCTTCACTCTAGCATTAAAAACAAAACCCAGCTACAGCCTCTTAAAGACAGGATTGTCAGCCAGGATCACCAGCAGCTCAGCAGGTCTCAGAGGGTTAACAGCCAAGAATCAGCTAATAACTAATAGTTGACTGTACTCCCCATACTCTACTAACACTTGTTGCAACATCATCTCTCATCTTTTCTTCCCTTGTCTTCTACTCTGTTCTCTTGTCCTCTCCTCTCTTCCATTATGCCAATGATCAGAAACGGCAGGGGTTTGCACTTTACAGTATCCTCATCACATTGTTATTTCCTTGCACAACCCATCTTTCAACACACAGCTGTACATGAAAGCAGTGACCTCTTGGACCACATGAGGGAGGATAAGCCAAACACCTTTGTTAGTGATCGTCCCTGCACAGCTATTGATGAGCTCATCCCTTGGATGTTGTGAAAGAACATGGAATGTGTGTCTGCGTGTAATATCTGTAGCAATAACTCTCATTTTTGCGAAACGATAACATCCGTAGGTTTCGACTGTTTCAGCATCTGCGATAGATAATGGATGATGGGGTAATTACAACAGAGCTTTTGACTAAAGCTGGGCAGGTCAGTGTGTTCCTTCCTGTTTCTATATGTGTCTGTGCTCACTCTGGCATTTTCTGGAGGAGGGTCAGTATTGTTAGACCCCCGGGGGGGATTGAGAAATTGAGAGTAGATAAAAGAGGAAGCATTTTTCACCAAGGTAGCTATTACAGATAGAGTGATACAGTAACTCATGCCGTATGTGTTTTCCTAAATCAAGCTCTCCTCTCCTCTCCTCTCCTCTCCTCTCCTCTCCCCAAGAGCTCAGAAAGAATCACTTTGCTCCCCAAAACGAGCTGTAAATGGAGGCCCGAGTGGCTGTTGTCTGTATTTTATAAAGTCTTGCCCTATTTCGACCAGAAGATTTCAACTCACAGATTACATACAGTATGATCATTTTTGTGAATGTATATTAAATATATTGACAAAGAACAATAGATAGAAAGAAATTACTTTAAGAGCTGGATTTGTTAAGTGGGACACGAAAATAAGGGTGTGACAGAAATATGTGAGTTCCAGCATGTGTTTGCAAGCTTGCGCACTTGTTCTTTTTATCATGTTTTCGTCTTTTCTGTGGACTTTAAGTAGAAAGTGTTTTAGTGTGTTTAATCATGCCTCTGTGTACCATGTGAGCCACGTGTCTTTTGTAATTTGACTGTTGACTGTGGATGTTGACTTGAGCCTTGGCATATGATTAGATTGGACATGGCATTGCCAGATGAACCTGATGCGGGTTGTGGCGGTAGGCCAAAGAGCAAAACAGCTTTAGGATCAGGTTCTGAGCCCACCTTGAAGCTGGGAATGTAGCCCAACAGAACCTTTACTGAACTAAAACAAGCTCATGTCCCAGGACCAGAGCCAAGGCCGTTCAGTAACAACACGCTCAAGTTTTGGTCCACCTCAGGCCCTGGACACAGTTTAGTGGTTCAGTGCTCTGGTCATTCCTCACTTTGGCGAGCGCTGACCTTGCTAGCCTCTTTTCCATGTTGACTTGGTTCACTTCATTTTCTGCCCCTCCGGATGTTTCTGGTTATTGATTGAATGAGTGGTTTTATGAGATAGTTCAAAAACAAAGCTACTGGGAAACAGCCACTGTAATGGATATCACTTGGAAATGCCAGTACTTTTTAGTGCATGTTTATTTTATTTAGTGTATGAGGTGGTGGTTTTGTTGGAAAAAGGCTTTTTTATTGTTTTAATGCTACAGGCGCAGAGGAGAGGCGCCCACTCAAGGAAGTTGGCGTGCTTTACAGTTAACCTCTTACTCTGTAAAACAATCTTTAGTCCTCATATCCAAATGTGTTTGGCCTTTTCCACTCTCTCACTTTATTTCAAATAATGCACCAAAGGTCTCATACTCTTTGGTTGAATTTGCTTGTGTAAAACAAAGGAAAATCAGTTGTTTTTGTAACAATATAACAATACACCCTCTCCCTTTACTGCACCTCAGCAACATGTCATGGTATTTTTTTTTAAAGCTAACATGTTTCTTACTTGTGTGATTGTTTCTATAGAAGTGGTTGAAGAGACCCATGGTCCAGTTACTCCAGAAGAGATATCAAACTTAGAGGAATTCATCCCAACCAGACTCACGTGTCTTACCTTGCTCCAAGTCTCAGTGACTGTCTCCATGGCCGAGTTCAACCTTCTTCACACACTAATGCCTGTCATCATGGGATACAAGGTAGTGCACACAGACCTGCATTGTTCTAAACAACACCCCTATATTCTTGTACTGATTAGTATGTCACTGATGAATTTAATACATACAATTTAGGTGTACAAATCTAAAATGCAAAATACAATAAAGGGAGAATAATATGCACAAGATGGTCAGAGTCTGTGCAAAAAGTCTGTAGATGCAGTCATTTTCTGTAAGCGCTCATAAGGGTCGCGGGGGGGCTGGAGCAATCCCAGCTGTCATCAGGCGGAAGGCCCTGGACAGTTCGCCAGACTATCGCAGGGCTGACACATATAGACAGACAACCACACACGCTCACAGTCACACCTAAGGGCAATTTAGAGTCACCAGTCAACCTGAGCTGCTTGTCTTTGGACTGTGGGAGGAAGCCGGAGACCCCAGAGAGAACTCATGCAGACACGGGGAGAACATGCAAACTCCGCACAGAAGGGCCCCCGCCCACGGACTGAACCGTTCCAACCGGGTTTCGAACCAGGGACCCTCTTGCTGTGAGGCAATCGTGCTAACCACGACGCCTAACCACAACGCCACCGTGCCGCCCTCTGTAGATGCAATGCACACCAATTTTACTGTGTGCAACTACTGACAGAGGCGTATATCAGCCTGTCATCTGTATTGGCAGATATAGGCTTTAAAATGAAATATCGGAATCTGCCAGCATGCTGATTCCTGGAGATATCAAAAACCAATATTTATTTATTATTGTCTTTATTGTCTTTATGTCTTTATTTATTTATTTATTTATTAATCTATTTATTTATTCTTTTTGTGTTTTGGCAAAGTGAACATGAACAAAACATCAACCCTAAGTGAGTGCACAATGAATATAACAATATTATATGAATAATACATATGCTGAAAACCATTATATTTCATGTCTCCATCTGCTGGTGGGCCATCACGAAAAGAGTATGCTTAATATGATGTTAATTCCACGACAGAAGAGACTTGATGATCATTAAAATCTGGTGGGGAAAAAAGTGGATATATCAAAATCGGTATCCATTATTGGCCAAATGACTTGTTATATATCGGCACATCGAGTATCAGTAAAAAGCCAATAACATACATCCCTAATCTGTGCACTTATTTAAACAGGCAGGAAATCAGTAGGTTGCTTTTGGATTTAGCAGGTTGGATTTTGATTGATTGCAAGTATACCTATGGAGGAGAACAAATGATATTAGGTACTTGCTTCACCTTCAAATCAGTAGTTACCTGGCTATAAAGTTGCAAATGTTATATAAATAGTTCAATATCTAATAGATCTCCAGAGTTGTGGTGAGGGGGAAAAATATTGTATTGTATTATTTCTGACTATTTTCTCACTGTGCAGTCCATAGTAAAAAAGATACAATTAAATGATCAATTCTAGTAATTATGCCGGTTAAAATAAAAATCACACAGTATTTATGGCACATTTTAAGATTTATTTCCATGTTAAAGACTTGTTGGAGAGTTGGCCTTGAGATAAACGAGGGCTAATTATGCTGAACAATTGTATGCCTTCTCGTTTTGATCCCTCTTGTCCCTTGTATGACTTCATCTTCCAGACTGTACCAGGGCCAGTCAACATACCAGTGTTTCAGCCGGTGCGCCCTCTACCTGCTGTGCGGTTTCAGGTGGAAAGGGTGCATGTTGAACACTCGGTGCCCATGTACGCTTCAGAATTGGTCAGCACTGTCAGCAGTCTCAGCCAGCCCTCTGACAACCTGCTACATCACTGCTATGCACACCTCTACCTCAAGGTGAGCACAACAACATCAAAACCCAGCTATTCTTTTTGTAGATCTAAAACAAAAATGGCACATATTGAAAACAGCACAACTGATGCATTTAATAATAATTTGAATTAATTGTTCTGTGAAAAGTTAGGAGTTATTTCAAGGTTAGACCTGTGTCCTACATTTATCTATACCCGACTTTTTCCAAAAAGGTCAGATATACTTGGGCTATCTGGGTTGTATTGAACCCTGCTAATTTGGTTCTCTAATAAGAGTTGTGTGCCGTTGAAGACCAAACTACACACACAAAAATTTAATTTCCCCTCAATTGCTTAATAAGGATGTTTTCTTCTGTAGCGGGTATTTGATAATACACAGTGCAAAGGTTATGTTAAGAGTGGATGTAAAACCATACACTTTGTAAGGAAAACTAAAACTTACTCTAGTACCATATTTTCCTGTCCTTTTTTATCAGCCCAGGTTTGTATCTTTTTCTATTTGATTTATTTTCCTTTATTTTACATTTATCCCTTCATTGATCATGTTTAAAGTTTGCACAAAATATACACACTAATTTCTAGAATCTGGTCTTAACGCACTTCAGCCAAAAGTCCGCAGGTCAGCCGCATGGTCACGGTCTCAACTCCACTCTGAAATAACCCCAGTGACCTTGATGACCCTTTTTCACCTGGTCATAAAAATCTCAGCACTGAGCTGTCTGATGAGCTCCAGTCCAACTCTGGTCTATTTCATGGTTTAGACCCACCAAATTGATGGGATGCTGCAGGCTTGTATTGAGGAGCTGTGACATTCCCGTTCCTGTGTTGATTGTATAGTTTTGAGTTTAAAGCTCAAAAGAGAAAAAATCATAGGTAATTACAGTTATAGTTATCAACAACATCAGATTGGGACCTAAGGCAAAATCCTTTAATTCCTCATAGAACAATTGTTAAATTACTGGGCAAGATTCTGTCAGACATGCTTTTATCAGATTGCCTGCAGTTATTTAGTATGTTTGTTCTATTAAAACATTGTAACAGTTCCTAAGGAAAATCGTGAGACAGCTCAGAAAAATCTGAAAAACAAGCTATTAGAATAGCTATTTGAATACTACTCATACCATTTGTTATTAGACTATTTACGTTCAATTTTAAAGTTGAAATGCTTTACTCTTTTGTGCACACTGTTTTACCCTTACAAATAGTGTATGTAATCAAAGCAAAACTTTTAGAAATAGTCACTGATTTTTCTCTGAATGTATCTTACTCACTCATGTACATAGTTGTTACATGAGTTCTTTACATACATACTATTTGAACGATTACTTATTTAAATACCGGTGAAGGTAAAGCCATATCTGATAGTTATAGTATCTACAGTGAAGTGCTTTTTGTCTTGCATTTTGCTTTTCAGATTGACCCATAAATAAGGAGGCTTTGACCTCTATTTTTTACAGTTTACTGGAAGGCCAGAATGTCACATGGAGTACATATAGAACCACGGAGGTTTAAGCAAATTCACCTAATCCACCTTTTAGGAAGCCTGGATAACAGATCTGGAGTAATCTGGGGTGGCCCAGTCTGGCCTGGTGTGGCCCGGCTGTGTTTTTTTAAGGCAGGATGTTTGCCGGACATCATGCTGGTAGTCCTTATCACAGGGTCACTGCAGGGTTAACAGTCAACTGGTCAGTGGCCAAGGATCCCTCTGACCAATCAGCCAATCAGCATCTGTATCTGCCAAGGTACTAATTCTGCCTCTGGATTTTGGCAGTGGGATCATGACAGGGCGGAGGTCATTCTGGCCGCAATTCACCCACTTCAGGAAGTGATTTGAAACGGGTATAAACTGAGGCTTATCTTAATCTGTCTTTTATTGACACTGGCTGACAAAGCTAAGGTGTCTGTCTTGAGGGTAGCGGTTAGCCATTGTCTCACTTTTCCATGGTTATAGACAAGAACTCAACGTCAGCCTCGCTCAAGAAGGACGCCGCAGAAGTAAATAGACCGATCATAATTGAAAACTTGGGCTATTTGAATAAGGAGTTGCTTCGGGCTGCTGAAAGGAGAACAGAATTTGAAGTCTGGTCTCCCAGAGGAAGCTGTAGTGAATCAGTCTGTGGCTATATGGCCCCAAGCTTGCATTTCAAAGTAGAATTTTTATTATGTCTACATCTGTATCTGGCAATCATACGATTCAACTTGATATACTACTCTGGTGTGTAATATTCCATCCATAGGCCAGTTGTCCTATTATAAATGAATTATCATTTTAGTTTCATCCAAAGTTTTGTCTGTCTGCTGTGGGCCATCTGCACAGGAAAGTGGTTTGATAGACCTTTACTTGCAGGAATTGAATGAATCCTGCCCTGTGCGTATACAGCAGCTGCATGTGGGACAGCTGGGCCCAACCATCATCCGCTGCCTCAATTATTAAACAGGACTTTATCCACCATGTTCTCTATTAACAGTATGTAAACATTGAGGTTGCAGTACATCATGTGTGCAGCAATGCGGCTACCAGGAGCGGAGATAATTAGAAGATTACATTATGAGCTGCATTTTCAGTGAAAGACACCACATTGAGGAGAATGAGACAAAAGATCTCTTCCTGAAAATATACATGAATGTTGCTTGACAATGCTGTTGGAATCTTGGCATGATCTGGACCGAATCAATCAATATAGAGGGTGTTGTGACTATGCTGTTCATTGAGTCTAAGAATTTTCTTGCTGATCCGACTCTGTCACTATATATATGTACACTTGTTTAAAGGAAACCTCAGAGATGTTCTGAAAACTTCAGTTCAGTCTGCGGGCTACATGTTTTTTCCTAAAAATGCCTATGCTAGTCAACTGCACACACTGCCTGCAAACTTTTCAGCCTCAGTAATGTGTGTCCTCATTAAATCACACTGCAGTGGTCACACCACTTCTGCCATGTAATCAACTCTGCTTTGAAAAACAATTACAGGAAGAGAAGCGTGTCTATAGTGGTCTAATGTGAGTAAAGAATATACTTTTTTTAGAAAGTTCAGCATAAGGATATTTTTGGACTTGCTGACAGCTTTACAGTAAACAAGATGGTGTGGCGCGTTTTTTGTCTGTAAGAGCCATGGACTGTAAGAGCAGAGATTTGGGCTACGAGTGGTCTGCTGAAGACAGCTATGGTCAAAACATTTCAGCAGTGATTCAGACAACAACGCTGGCTCTGTGCTCCTGTGTTGTCTTTTCAGAAACTGTGTGAACTAAATGAAAACTGACATGTTTTTTTCTGTGGATCCAGTAAATGGTTTGATAGAAACATCGCTGCATACACTTTTCCATGTCTGTTTTTTTTGCCCCCGTCTTCCCTCCTTTCCTCTCTCCCTCCCACTATCTCTCACTTTTTCTTTCGTTCTCTCTCTCCAGGTGTTTGGGTTCCAGGCAGGCATGACATGCCAAGACAATACAGGGGGTTTCCTACCTTTCATTCCCATCATCCCCTCCTTCAGCACTGCACTTTATGGCAAGCTGATCCAGTTACCTGCATACTGGTGAGTATTTGTGATGTTAATAGAAATTTGATTGAGCACAGAAGCTGGTAGAGTTCCCTGTGTGAACTTAAATTATTGATTTGTCACTGCAGATAATTTAATTTGGAAATGGCCTTTTTTTCTGCAAGAGTTTTGCTATTACTATTCCAATAGGCTTTAACATTTAATATTTGCCCCTTTAAAGTCTTAATAATAGAATAAAGTGATGCCCAAAGAAGTGAAGCCCAATCCTGCCCCCACATTAATTTAACACTTACTTTCTGTCATAAGGGTTTGCTCTGTCCAAATAATTATTCATAGTTTAATAAATTATTCATAGTTGCTTCATGCTACATTGACTCTTGAAGCATTGTTTAATCTCAGAACAGATGACTCAGTGCCTCTAAGTGTTTTGTCTTCCTGCCATTCGGTTTGTGTTGAGCAACATTTAGCGCTGGTCTTTGCTAATGTTAAGTCTACAGTGCATGTTCTTTATTTCAATTACTCAAGTGATAGTTCAGTTGCATGTTTGCAGCACAGTCTATTAAGGGTGGCGATACAACAAAAACATTATTTAAATTTTCCAGAGTAAATGGTCTGAGGGGGTTTGGTTTGAGAAAAAACATCCTATGACCACAAAAAATAATTTTGCCGTAGGGCTACAGTAGACCTTCCAGTAGCTTCAACTTTGGTATGAAGAATACTGCTATAGGCTGACTACCTATTGTACCTACTCTGTGCGATCAAGGTGTAGTGTTCTACATTTTAAGACACTAGTAGTGGTAATTGCAAGCAGCACCATGCGATTATGGTTAGCACATTTCTTGAAGTAGACAGTGCATATGTATTATACTCATCATTACGTGATGGCTAAAGGGACTTATTAAACATCGAAAAATGTAAGGATACGCTTCATTCTGCACGCACCTGTGAGTGGCATTGTAGGTTAACAATTGCATATCAATTGAGTCCAGTAGAGAGGTATACCAAAGTGAGGAAGGCAAACATGCATGCAATGTTTGTTTCTGAATTGGAAAGGGTTTGGGTGTAAACCTCCTGTGTGGAAGTGTTTATATGCATTCTTGGCTTGTCTGTAATCATTTTGTATGTAACCGTGTGTATGTGTGTTGTTAGGCTCATGTATTGTACTTTATGAAGAGGATTGCAGCCTTTTGCGGGCAGTGCATCAGAGGGTATTTAAAGTGATGGATGAGCCACTTCTTCAGCGGTCGGTGGGGAAAACAGAAAAACGGAGTCATCGGATAACAACTGCAACAATTTCTCAGATGGTTTGAAACACAAGGAGAGGAAAATAAGACAACGCTGTCTAAGGAGATGAAAAAACATATTGCTGTATCCCTGTCCTTGTACCAGACAGAGGATGAGTCATTGGGGATGTCCCCTAGAGAGAATAGGAGTTGAAGAGAGGACAAGAAGGGAAAGGAGATAAATAAGACTCAGAGTTTGGAGTTGGAACAGTTGGACAAATGGGAGATTTGAAAGGGATGGATGAGACATGAATATATAGTCCTTTAATGTTGAAGGTATCAAAATACAGAGAGCATGAAAGAGAACAGGAAGAAATGGAATAGAAGTGGAACTGCAAATAAACACCCAGTGTGGAGATGGTAGTCAGCCAGTTGAAGACAGAATGGACAGAGGAGAAAGGGGACGAAAGGAGAGAATAGATGAGAGGGTGGAAGATGAGTAGAGAGGAAGAGAGTGTGGTGGGAAAAAGTGTAATTGGACAGTTTGTGAGACTGCAGGGAAGAGGGATAAGGCAGAAACTGGGGAGGGTGGATAGAGGGAGGATGGATGAAGGAGAGGGAGCAAAAGAAAAACATTTTTACAGGATGAATGGTCCTGCAGTACTTTTATAGTATCTGTGTGTGTGTTGTGTTTAACATCACGGAACTTGACTATACTTGTATCGTTGAAAATGTTATGAGAATTGAAAACTGTCTCTATCTGCACGTTTGCTGTTATACATATTAATGTGCATATATTTGTACTAAATGGCCTTGTTGAAGTCACGTATTATTAGCTGCAACCAGGGGCTCTATAGTTCGCTCTGTCCATTGGTTGGTTGGTTGTTTGGTCAGTTGGTTTGTCCACAAAAGTTTTTGCACTGTTTGGCAGCCACAGTTTTTGCCCTAGGAGGAAGAAATTCTGCATGAAGGTCGAAGCTACTGTGAAGTAGCGCTTTTTTAAATAAAGCGCCCTGTAAAGAATGAATTAGTGACTCATGTACTGTCTCCCATCTGCCTCCAGCACACAAAACGTTTTAGCATGTGTGGGTGAGAGCAACAAATGAATGAATCTTTTAGGCTTTGAAATACACAGACATGCTGTGAAAAATAATTGTCTCTGTTATTCACTCCATTACTGTGTTTTCACTAGTAATCATCATCTCAACACACACACATGTGCGCACTCACACACACACACACACACACACACACACACACACACACACACACACGCACACACACACACACACACGCACACACACACACACACACAGACCCTGTGCCCTCTCTGTCACACCTTGCAGTCAAAGTGCCTGTTAAAGCAGGAAACCTGTGCAAGAGCACTAGCTTGGGAATCGATTTCCTCCCATTAGTTTAGATTTAAACATGTCAAAGAGCTGCAGATGGTTTTGACTTTTCCTGACTTCTTCTCCAGGCAAACATTGTATCTACTGTACACTTAGCTAGCCACATAAGGAACCACAAGGCCCTCATTCAATAGTGTGTGTATGTGTGTGTGTGTGTCTGTAGACAGAACCTGATTCCCGTGCTCTCTGCTCCCAATAAGAGACTGCTCGCTGCTTGTTTGATCTCCAGTCCCCCTGTTTCTGCCCTGCCTGCCTCAAATAGTGGATTCAGATGTCAAACGGATGTTATTTTTCTTTCTGACAATCACTAGATGTTTCTCATCTCCAGAGGGCCTTCCAGATCAATGCCCTCCCATGGCTTTTCTTTCAGCCTGGACCAGCCCTTGGAAATAACACTGACAGTCCCTCACAGAGTCTCCTTGACAGGTTAAGAAAGTGCTCTGTTATTCTTTGTTGGAAGCCAGCCTTTGATGGATGCAGTATTTACATGTCCAGTAACAGTATGCACCATGAGTCCTTATCTTCATGAACATCTATCAGTCTATCTAAACTATGTGATGGCATTGCGATCATACCTCAAAATAGGTGAACACGTAACACCAAAGATAATTCTACTGCCCTTAACAGGATTGTTTCCACTTCATCACATTTGTCTCTTCTCCAATTTAAATTTAGCTCAATGTTTCCGACACTTGGACAGGTTAGAAGCACTTATTGAATTTTCTAACAGTTGCCTGTTTGTTTCACTGTCAATCTCTTTCCCGCTGGTGTTGTGTTCAGGGTTATGAGTTCTGAACCTGCCACTTCAAGCTTGAAATGACTCATATTTGACCCTTCCAACTATGCGGGAGGTAGGTTGTCTCCTTGCTTCCTGACCTGTGTGTTGCTACAGTCAAAATCCAATTAACTCAAACTGACAGTTTGCCCCTGGAAGAATGATGATGAGCAGGTTCAACAGAGACAGTGGTTAGATGATATGGTAGAGAGAAGTAGAGTGCTGAGTGACAATGGGCAATGCTAATAAGTGAATAGAAAGTAAGTGATTTGTTTCCTAATGGCTGATGTTCTATGCTGAGTGAGCTGGCCGATTTTGCTCAGTGTCTGTGTTTGTGTGGATGTGGTGTAAAAATAGAAGTGGCCCCAATAAATGAACGATGAATTGGAAGGCATAGAGCACATCTTAATATCCGTTGACTTTACTCTCAGTGTGTCTTTGAGCAATGGGATTCCTGTGCAGAACTCACACCAGTTGTACCAACATACTTAATACATGTGATCACAGTATGTTGGTGACGGATGTACAGTCAGACAGACATTCCATCTCCTAAAGGTGAAAGCGGTGACCAAGATGGACACATTGGGTCAGTGGGGAAGCCAAATGATGCACTCCACCAGGTGGTAGCATTTAATTCGACTGTATTGCTGTTTATTTTGGGGCTGCTCCTCAGCACTGATGTAACTCCAACAACACCCCTTTCCAAGATGTTCTGTTCCCTGAGCAGACACTGAGCAGAGCTGTACAAGCTTTTGAAGTTTTAAGGAAATATGAAAGAAAGTGGGAAGCATGAAGCTTCATTGAAGGTGCTGGAGAGAGACACAGAGACACAGAGAGAGTGCTCTGAGAAAAAAAGAACAGTCTCCACTTTCTCTGTCAGTCTTCAGTAGGTGTGTTATGCAGATTATTGGATCATCTTTTCCATTACCAGTGTAAAAGGTAGCTTTAGGTTTGTCTCCCTCTGAACTGTATTAATAGGAAATGATGACTGATGGGAGAGAAGGGTAGCTTGGAGTTGGGAAGTACAGAAGGTGATGTCATATGCACACATTCCGCATCCCTCTCCTCTGCCCCCCCCCCCCCCCCCACCCCCCCCCCCCTTCTTACCATAACACACGCATACAACCAAAAATGTGTTTGTGACTAGGAAGCTAGCTCATACTTAAGCAGGCGTATATGACTGCCAGGTGATCATGGGGGATTTGAAGAGGCACGAGCGTCTGTGAAGATCCAGCGCGTCTCCTGATGAGTTGGCCCGCAGAACGTACTGTAGCTCATGTTTCTGTCAGTCTCACCACAAAAGCTCCAGCTTCTCACAGTGGGCAATAAGGGGCTTTCACTGGGGAAAGTACACTGCTTTGACAACCTTTCCCTGCCAGCCTTGGCTTTTACTGGGCATTTGGTATTGTGTGTGAGACCTTGGATTTATCCAATTAGAATGAAATGTCTTTGTTACCTCATATGAAATTTTAAAGAAAAGCACTTGCTACAGAACAAATGGAGACTTTGACCTTGTGGTTCCCCATATTTCGTTTTTTAAAGAAATGTAAAATCACCCGACAAGGAAGCAGCCAACCCTATATTGTGATTCCTAAAATGCCCTTGTAAGGGCACCTTAGCTCAGTTCTAATGTTTTAACCTCCTGGTCATGTTGTGTTTATGAAGTGATGTAGAAAGAAACTTCACAGCTTGGAAACTTCACAACCACTTGAAATGTGTCATTTGGTTGTTCTAACTAAGATCAGGTTGATTCTTCAGATTGACATCACCCTGTGACAAGACTAAGCATGTCAGAAGCTAATATGTAACTGAATGTGAGTGTTAGCAGTTGTTAAACAGTAATCTTGGGTCCATTTGATCACTGATGCTATGGTTGTGAAGGCAGATTCATGCAGAGGACATCAACTGAGACATCGAGAGTAGTCAGTCAGTCATTCACTTGTCCTCGTAAGGGTCGCGGGGGGGGCGGGGGCTGGAGCCAATCCCAGCTGTCATCGGGCAGAAGGTGGGGTACACCCTGGACAGTTCGCCAGACTGTCGCAGGGCTGACACATATAGACAGACAACCACACACACTCACAGTCACACCTAAGGGCAATTTAGAGTCCCCAATCAACCTGAGCTGCTTGTCTTTGGACTGTGGGAGGAAGCCGGAGACCGCTAAGAGAACTCATGCAGACACGGGGAGAACATGCAAACACGCACAGAAGGGCCCCCGCCCGGACCGAACCCCGTTCTAACCGGGATTCGAACCAGGGACCCTCTTGCTGTGAGGCAAGAGTGCTAACCACAAAGCCACCGTTTTTTTTTTTTTTTTAAAAAAACAGCATCACTAAAAATTTGTAGGATTCATCTTCTTGAGATCATAAATATCTGCATAAAATGTCATGGCAATCCCTTTGATATTTGAGATATTTCAGTCTGGATCAAAGCAGTGGGCAGACTGAATTACACTAGAATTATGCCGCTAGCTTGGCTAAAAACCACTGGAATTGTCGAAGATGCTAACCTGCATTGAGCAGCAGCCATTTTCACAAGAAAACAAATTTTGATATTTCCCTTCATCTTTTTCAATCACTTTTAAACATTTATGGTTAAATGGTGAATATCATCATAACTATAGACTGTATATACCCCACATGCAGTTTCATCTGGGATACAAAGACTTGTGGATGATGGTGGGTTTGTTAATGGCTGAATTGAACTCTTTAATGGGTATTGGGAAGTAAAAATGGGTACTACACTATTTTTGTAAACAGTAAAAAGTTTATATTAGAGATTTTACAATTTGTTCATAGTGCAGTTTCAATAAACACTTTGTGTTACTGGAATTGCTGTATACAACAAACAGCATACTTTTTGTTTTTGAATAACCTTGTCTATAATGATTATGAATTGACAGTGTTGTCCAAAAATAATTAGCTATTTTATTGTTAAAAAAATATTTGTGATTTTTTTTTAAAGAATTATTTGACACCAAACTAATAATATTATGAAGTCATAAAGAAAATCTCAAACTGCTCAGTGTGACTATATGAAATAATTGTACTGACACAGCTAGTTTTGGAGCAGAGTATTAAAGTCACAGTCCTCCTCGTGGTACGCTACTATGAACTAACTGGGCAATCATCTGGTTAGCAAAAAGCTCAAAAACCTCTGAAATAAACTTTCACTCCCAGTGAATTAAAGTGCAGCTGAGAGGCATCAGGCTGTACTTATCCCTAATGAAAGGCAATGTATGTGGCTGCCAACCTCGCGGGGACTCTACAGAGCGTCTCAATTGGTCTGGCTGTTAAATCTGTTATCCCAGATAATATCGCTGCCTGCAACAAAAAAAAAAAAAAAAAAAAGGAGGGAGGTGGCAGCAAGGAGGGGATGTTAGAAGTGCCACCTGCATCGATCTCTCCAAAACCTAACCTCACTTTCTCACTCAGACACATGAACACACATGCACGCACACACTTCTGCTCACACCATATAATATTGCTTATGCAGGGCCACCTGACGGCTGCAACATATGGAGGCAGGCCAAGGCCGGGGCCCACCAACCAACCAACAAACCAGCAGCAGCCTAGTGTGGCTCGTCGCGTTGCAGGTCATAATTCAACCCCATGCCAGCTTTTATGTGGCGTTTTTAGCAGCCCCTGTTCCTCGCTCAGCTATTTCTGAGGGGATAATTTCTTTAAGCATGTGGTATTACAGGTGCATGTTATATAGCTCCAGAAAGCGGACTTGCCTTACAAGTGTTTCTGAATGGAAAAGAATGTTGGCTCTCCCTTGATATCTAATTATTGATCTAACTCTATTATATTGTCAATGGCTAGTTCAGTTTTTAGCACTACCTGTAGGATTTTTTTTATGTGAAGTTGAGAAGTCCATTACTGTGTCTGGAGCAGTAGTCTAGACTCTAGATTAGCTCATGTTGTGATTTATGAAGGCTGCTTGAGGCATCTGAGGCATGAGGCTTCTGGTGTGATTGTAATGCCTCATTACTCCTGTTCATAGTTGGTCATAGCACGCTGCTCCTGGTCTATGTCTCCGAGCACAGCCAAGAACAAGAGGACAAATGCTTTCTGTGTCCTTCAGTAGTGAGCAAGTCAAATTTAGCAAATGTACATGCACAGCATTCACTGGTGAGAACATAGACTGTGGCTGTTACATTTGTCTACTAGCCATTTTGGCAGGCGATATCATTAACAAGTTGAATTGGAATAATCATTTTGGCTGATGAAAACTGATTTGGGAGTGGCTGTTTGGATGGAAAAGTCCATTTCTTTGCTCCGAGTATGCATTTATAGGACTTACGACAGAGATCTTGTAAATGATGTCACACACACACACACACACACACACACACACACACACACACACACACACACACACACACACACACACACACACACACACACACACACACCCACACACACATACAACTTCTGCGTCAGCCGTTGTGCCCCTCAACCAAACTTTGATTAGTGCTGATTTTATAATGAAGTAATCACTTATATTACTCATCAAGGTCTTAAGCGAGAGGTCTGTGTCAGCAGGGTTAAAGTTACTGTGCGCTGTGATGGTGAAGGATAATTGAATGACCTTAAATCAACGTGTGGTTCCTGTGGTCATGCTCAGCTTTGAGTTGTGGTTCGGAGGCCATAAGAGCAGCAGGGAATTCATTTAGTCGAACAACGCAGCGCAAGAACTAGGCCCTTCTCTGTTCTTGAAGAAACATGGGAATGTTTTTAGAAAGAAAAAGTTTTTGCATGATGAAGCTGAGGGGATGTAGGCACACACTGCAACAAGTAGGCTTTATGTATTAACAGGTGTGTATTAAAAGCCTGGAATGGCATATGATGTAATATTGTTCCACTTTTCACTCCGAAGCACAGGAGTGCAAGGGATTGTGAGCTGCGAAGGTAAAACATCATATTTCGTGTGGCACAGTCTATAAAGTATTTTAGCCAACTTTGCGGTAAGGATTTTTTTTCCTCCTCTACATCTGGTGTCAGACAGTTTTATTTAGTTTCATGGCTGACGGAGATCAATGGATGTATTGAGGAGCCTTGTATTAAGGAAATGGCATCAGCGAATGTGAGGTTTGTGCTCTCAGTGATTGACGTCTCAGTTCTGATGGAAGCTTCCATGCCTTTCTGTCTGCATTAAAATGCTACAGAGAAATCACTTTGCTGTAGAAGGTGCATACTTGCCCTTATGATTACAAGTGTCATTTGGTAGCTTAAATCAACATGGGTTTTTTACTCAGCCCTAAAGTGTATATTATAGGCTGTAATGTTCTCAAGAGGCAACAGCGCTGCTATCCAAGAATATCTATTGAATTTTAACTATGCCATGAGATGTATATGGATGTGTGTAGGTCAGAGCCAAGATAGTGAATTCAGGAGCAGCTGTAGATGTTTTCAGTCGACTGAAAGACTCTATTAATGCCTGAATTAGTCATCTGAGGAACTGAAGCTTGAGGGAGGGAAAACAGTGGGAAATAGGGAAGGATAGATGGATTATCAGCTCTGAGTGGATTATCATCTACTGTGGTGTGCATTCCACTGTCCTCTCCTCCCCAGCAGGCCTCAGTACTGCTCTGCTGCTTCCCAGATACAAACCCATCTCATTTTCACTGCTCAAGGAAAGAGTTGGTAATGAGGTACAGGAAACAAATAATCTCAGCTTTATTTAACCAGGCTTAGGGAAACTCACTTATTTCAATGACCATCTGCGTGAAGGTCAAAGTCCTTGAGAGACTAATATTGAGGACAACTAATTTGGATTTAAAAAAAGGACAGCTGGTGCTTCCGTTGACTGCTGTTTTTGTTGTTGTGGCAACGGGGACATACAAAAAGTCTGCCGCAGAATCTGAAAGTATATGAAATATTAGGTCCGTAGTCTAAGGACAAAGGTCTCCTATCTCTGTGTGTCCGTATAAGGAACCGCATGTCCTCCACAGCTGGACACATTGGACAGAGGCAGGAAGCTATGCACACAGAGACACACCATCATACATACACATACACAGGCCTGCTGATGTGTTTTCCTTTAACGCCTGATGAACCACGTCATTGCCATTTTCTCGCCTTGCGGTCTGCAGCTGTCTGCACAACTTGATTAAAACATTTCTTTTAGTAATCCCTGTGTAATGAAGCCCTCTCCTGAGAATGGATCTCAGTGTGTGTATGTTTGTGTGTGTGTGTGAGGTTGTAAGCGTATGTGTGTGTTTTGGGTCAGGGGTGCTCCAGATGGGAGGAAGGGGAGGGCCGTGTGTGTGTGTGTGTGTGTGTGTGTGTGTGTTCATTCGTGTGTGTGTGCACACACGTGTATGTGTGTGAGAGAGCGAGTGAGTGAAGTGTTTCTTTCTATGTTTCTGAGTTTGGTCTGTTCAGGACCGATGATTGAGAAATGCACACATGGAACACCTTTGACCCTGGGGAACCACTAAACTCTGGGCTGTGGCCACAAATACAGTCCCTGCCTCCTCCTAACTCAGATCCAGGTCCTGCACAGAGGTTTTAAAGAGTTTGGTTAGAGGTTAAAAAATGGATGTCAATATAGATTATGGTTAAGAGATAAAATAAAATTGTAATGTGTATTTGCACAAGCTGAAGCAACACCAGACATTACATTACATTACATAAAGAAAAACACCGTGAACAAGATGCTATGGGAAGTTAATACCTGCAGGTAAAAATGAGAGTGTAATATGAGTCCTATGGCGCCCTGTGAGCCTAATTAGAATATAAATATGATGTAATGCTTTCACCAAACAAGGAATGCAAACTTTTACCTGTGTGTCGATTTTTCAAAATATTGTCATTTGTAAATGGTCATGTATAATCCAACGTCAGTTGGAGAGATTGCTTAAATATTTCTCAAAACAAACTTGGAAAATTCTTGTTATTGATGACTCTTTCTTTTTTACCTGCTGAAGTGGTGTTTTCGAAGTTCAGCATGTTCCAAAACACACTAGAGACGAGTTGTAATGATCGCTGTGAGTCATTTATGGCTGCTGCTGAGAGCAGCATTTGCTAAATTTTCTTTGTCAGAGGCTCAGCTGCAGCTCTGGTTACATTTCCCATCAAGCCAATGACATAGACCATGTGGAGTCAATGAAACAAATGACTTAAAAGAACATTATAAGAAACTGCGAAAAAAGACTTCAGGATAATAAATGAGGTAGAGGTGCCATTATATTATTTTTTAATTATTATTTTTTCTTCTCCATCACTTTTCTCAAGGTTTTTCCCATCACTTAACACATGCATGGCTTTCCTATGGTGGTATTCTTTTGAATTTCTCAAATGCCAGCCGTTTAACTAAATTGACATGCAGGTGCGAAAAGTTTCCCACCCCCAAGCTGGCCACTTAGGTGTTGTTGTCCAGAGCAAAGTGCTTGCATGATTTATAATGTTCATTTGGAGACTTTGCGAGACACTGTAGTGAGTCTTTTGTAGTAAGATAAAAGAGGGGACTTGAGAGCAGCCCATAACTCATTCTGGTTATTTTCAAGAGGGGTCAGTGACCTTGGCTTGGTGAGATGGGGAATGCTGCAATACTTCAAATCAATCTGCACCACAAAGAAAGAAAAAAAAAGAAGTTAGAAGCTGTCAGTCTTGCCTTCCCTCCATTTTCAGTCCCGATTCCCTCCAAAGAAGCTCTTGAAATTGGAAAACAATAGCACTAGGGGATTTGGTTAACTGTTTGAGTTGGGGGAATGTTTGTATTGATAATTAAGGTAGGGTGTGACAGTGAATGATTTGTAGAAACTTTAGATAACTTATCACTGGCCCCAAGACGGTGGCTATCTGTTGTATCTATCAGACAAATATGTCAGCCCATAATGGATTAGATTGGCGTTGCTGTGGACTCAGATAAGTTTAAGTCAAGAGAAAGTAGCACATTGTGAAGCCAGTCAAAATTGACTGACCATCCTGTTGACTTTTTCTTTCTTTTATTCTTTGGGATCAAGTCAACATGATGTTTTAGAGCACTTCCACTAACTTTGAACAGTTTATTGGAGTGTCATGTTCCAGTTCATGTGGAATTTCCCATTTAGCTTCCATTACAGACAAAATCCACCTGTGTCAGGGAATGTGTGTTTGTGCGGATGTCTCTCTCTCTCTCTCTCTCTCTCTCTCTCTCTCTCTCTCTCTCTCTCTCTCTCTCTCTCTCTCTCTCTCTCTCTCTCTCTCTCTCTCTCTCTCTCTCTCTCTCTCTCTCTCTCTCTCTCTCTCTCTCACAGACCAGACACCTTGCTCCACATCTCTTGCCGACCTGCCCCCACAGCTGTCTGTGTCACCGTATTTTGGAAAAAGTGAGGGAACTGATTTTCGGTACTGTACAGGATATGAGTAATAACAAAAATGAACCTTCTGGAAACTGCGCACAGGTTCCAAGCTTGTATTCTGGGACACTGTGTAAACCATTAGGGCCAGCTGCTCTTGGCGATATTCCTTCAATCACGGCAAGATGCGGATCTTAAAAAAAAAAATAAAAAAGAATTTGCTAACCACATTTGGCCCTGCAGTTCATGCTTTCTAGTTTGCTTCACGCTTGCTTTCTCGGTAGTGTCCTCTGTCAGAACATCTGCGCTAATGCCAACATATCCAGATTTCAACACATTACTGGACATCTACATGTACGCAACACACACTCAGCTAATTGTATATACACACTGACACATACCGCAACCAGCCGTTTTTAATTAGGCTACATTTATTTTTGTCTGTAAAAGTACAAAGCAACAACCTACCAGTTCTGCTATTCCTGAGTTTGTACTGGAGCTTTTCCAAATGGCTTTTTTAATGAGACTCCCCATGTTAGATATTATTTTACCTGGAGAATAACATATGACCTGCAAGTTTGCGGTCTCTATCCTTCTCTTGCCTATGCTTGCCGTTTTCCCCTCATTGGTGTTCATGTTTTCTGCAGGGTTTGATTCTGTTTTTTCTTTCTCTCTCTTCTCCCTTGTTACTCTCTGTGCAGAACAAGCATTCAGTTCCATTCAGTACAGATGCTTAGTGCAATTTACATTCACAGCCTTTTTTAGACTTTCGTATTGGCAGCTAGTTTTATAATTGTTCCAGTTACAGGTTGTTAGAGCAGCAGGCTCCTTGTCAGCTGTGGCCTCATTACTGCGCTTGATCGTGCTCTGGCTAACCAACCTGCTGTTACTGGTTTGTACGCATGCCTGTACAGGTGTGTATACACATGTGCTTGTGTGACAGCATATGTGTTGGCATGTAAATACATGTGCATGTTGGCAAACAGTAATCTCTTTGTGTCTGTACAGGTATGTGCATTTTTTTGTGGTTGTGTGTCTTTGTGCATTTATGTGCTTGTGTGTGGCCTCTGTAAACCAGCAATCACAGCCTGTTAGCTACAGTAGGGCCCCAGCTGTATTTGTCTAAATATAGTCGTGACCACAGTCAGACCAGACCAGGAAGCAGATTAGCCTGAGAACCAATGGTCCGAATGGATCTCAGCTATTATGATGTGAAAAGGGTTTGGTGAAGACATGGGGTTACTCAGAGGCTGTTTCAATGGAAGGTTTGGCTTAGGTAGTGGTTCCCTTTGCTTGTAATGCCATAATGTGTCACTAAATGGATCTCAGCCTCACTTGAGCAAATAAAAAATATTTTGTGAGGGTCCTCTGTTAAGTCTACTCCCTTTTCGATTTCACTCATTCATTTTAATGACTAAAAATAATTTGCCATCCCTGCTTTATGTCCACATTTGAGCATGTACACAGAGGAAACAGTCAAGGCAAAGAGCACCACAGCTGGTATGGCACTCATGACTCTGAGTCACACCCCCTGCACAACACCAAGCCCTGTTTTGCCTGATCTTGACAGCGACACTGGACAGAAAGACTTTGTGCCAGCCAGTCAGCCAGTTACCCAGCCAGGCAGTCAGCAAGTCCGCCAACTGGCCTCTCCTAGCCCCGGTCCAGTTCTTCGTCACTCAGTCACGGCACCAACAGAGGACAGGTCGGGAAATGAGGCCTAATGTTGTTGAAATACACCAGAGGAAAGCATATTTCATAGGCTGAAATTGAAACACCTAATTTTTCATAGCTCCTGACTAATTTTGATTTCCTTTTAACATATTCCTGGTGGCCTCTGTGTTTTAATAAAAAAAATTACTGACTTAAAGGACTACTGTGAGGTCAGAGACAGCCTATTCAATGAGGCACTGAAGTTCAAGCCAAGGACCTGATTTCTTAAATTATGAGTCAGGCCTCAAAATGGGTTGTGGGCCCACTTCTGGTGGGTCCCCGACATTATGTGAGTAGAAGTATGCTTTAATGAGTTTTGTTCCCCAATCTACACACTCCATTTCTAATATGGATACTTTTGTAAACCAGTAAAATGAATTTTGTTAGTTGCCCATGTTACATGTTCTAAGATAATGTTGCAGTATTGTCATTTCTTACTGCTGTTGATGCAGCAGGTATAGCACTTGTGTTTATACCTCTTTTGTTTCCTTCAAAGCCTGTGGTAACAGTGAAAGAGCTGCCTGCCAGAAAGCTGTTTACCATGTTGCAGCAAGAAACACTGTCTGTGCCAGCTACTTAATGAAATCCGATGAGTGTCTGGCTGTCCTCACATCCAGCATTCCCAAAACACCCTAATGAGAGTTTCTGCTTCTCATTTAGCTCCAAGATCCAAGTTGCTGTTTGCAAAGAATTGGGCATAATATAATAAAAACAGGTGCATAATTAAAGTTTTAGACGACCACATGCACATGACAGCTCCCCTGAAACGCTATAAACACTGGAATAAGCCAACAAACTTTCATCCCTTGCCAGTCCTCCTATTGAAGTGGCTTTGCAGGCACATTTGCTCTGCATGTGGGGACATTGTTGTTGCTGGGTCCCCTTCACTTTCTTTTGTTCAGCAGCAATCTGCGTGTACACACACTCAGACATGCACACATTTGAACACACAGAAACACACATGAAAATCGGTTTGATTGATGTCTTGCTGTATAGCATGCAACAGTAGTGATTTCTAATAGTAGGGAAGCATGACATTGCTTGGTTCACCATGGTGCCAAATACAGCATATGTTTCCAGGGAATTCAAAATGTATATGTGCGCTGTCAAGGTAAACTCATTGACCCTGTCAGGTTCGGAGTTTCTCTCTCTTACTACTTTTGTTATTCCTGTACTCTCTTTATCAAACTCTATCTCTCTTTCTGTCTCATGGTAGTCCCCCTCTGAGACAGCAGGCAGTTAAGAACTCTAGGCCTGCCTGTGTGCAGCTAACAGCTCATGTCACCCTGCCGAACCACCCAGGAGCAGAAGAAAGGGAAAGATAAAGAGACACGGAGAGAAGGAGAGGGAGGGAAGCAGAGGAGTTAAACGATTGCAGAGCTGCCGAGCGCAGGGAGAGACCCCGTGACATATCCCACACTCTGAACTGGGACCAGACCAAAATGGATGTGTGATTAAATGAACTGTGATGCTCGTTCCTGACACGCCGCAGCCATCCCTGGAATTAGTCACGGTTCTATTTTCACCGAAAGCGCCGCTCAAAGGGCAGCGCCGCTTTGCTTCCATTACAATATGTAGTCAAGCGAGCACATGTGCACGCACACACACCCCCAAAAAGTAGATGTGTATCTGGGCTGGGGGCACTGCCAGTCCTCAAAAAACCAGCTGAAGAACTTCTCATAACAGAAGAGAGGAAAACAGGAGTGGAACCAAACAGGGTTGTTTTGCAGTGTTTAGTTCAGGCTCCCTGGGTGTTTTTCCAGTGAGCAGAGGGGACACAGAGGGAGGGACAGAGGGAGCGAGAGAGATGGGAAGGATACAGATCAGTAGTCGTGAATATGGCAACTGCTCCATCACTCTCAGCACTGTGTATCATGCCATACCTTGAATGATGTGTGTGTATGTGTGGCGGGGAATCCCTCCATCTGGTGCTGCTGATGTCATGGATGAGATCTTAAGAACTGAGGAGCCATGACTTCACAGCCTGGATAGAAAAAGAGCCCAGAGACCTGATTCAGGGATTTGACGGGCAGTATATGTGTGTCAAGTTTTGTGTGTAGTGTAGTAGATGTGCGAGAAGTGTGTTTCAGTGTGTTTGGATATGAACGAGTGATTACAGAGTGAATAGGGGAGACAGTGAGGCAAATACTACTGTGTGTGTGTGTGTGTGTGTGTGTGTGTGTGTGTCGGATGATAAATGAGAGCATGGTCCACTGAGGTTCTGATGGACAGGGGCCTGGAGGACTCCATCCGACTGTGCTGTTACCTCATCCCCCTGAACGCTCAACTCATCAGCTTGTCATACACACACACTCACACAAACTTTCTCCCTCCACACTCTTGGAGACAGATGAAATGTTAAATGCGTAGAGATTCTTTTCAGGGTCAGGTTTCTGGGCTGTACATCTCTTCACATAAATCATCATCACAGTTTTGACGGAGGGGAGAAAAGGGTCGGCGGCAAAGAGGCAAACTGCACCTACCTGCCAAGTAACTAAGGAAAGCTTGGCTTGCACTTGGTACTTCTTCAATTTGCTGTTGGAATGTCGTCCTACCTATTTGGCCACTGGTTCTATCAATGAGCTGTTTTATATTGTGATGTGATATTGATGGATTCATGGAAGTCATGAACCATTTGTTTCCACCGGTGTCTGTTTCATTAAGAGTATGTTGGCGCTTATGTGCGACTCTCCATTCCTTCATTTATTATTGTCACTGTATCCTAATTCTCTATATCTCTTTTCCTCCCCATGTATTATCCTTTATCTAACCCGACCTTTCTTCAACTGATGTCCCTCTCTTGCAGGAGCAAAAGGTCTTCAGTTCCCACCACGGAGTGTATTTTTGAGCTTCCCCACTTCACTGTGCAGGCCACAAGGGCCCAGACACTTCTGCTTCAAGCGATCTATCAGAGCTGGACACACAGTGTGGTCAACGGAGCCCCGTCGACACTGAGTGAAAGCTTGCTCCGTGAGGTGTTCAAAGCTCCAGGTAAACAACACAAAAACAAATGAGGTTAACCATTAGCTTTTTTTAAAATCTGCATTCATATGCATATATTTGTTGGTAGAGATTAGCTAAAATGACCGGTGCATGTAAGACAAAGTCTTGGCCTGGATATTTTCTGGCTACACTGGAACCCCGAAATATCGGCCGTCATCTCCTGAGGCGAGCCAATTGTTTCAGAGATTAAATGACTCTTGACCTGTCCAATGACTCTGTGCCGTTTGGTTGTGCATTTGATTTCCACTCAGCAGACAAGTGATAAGGTGTGTGAGACGAAAGGGAGCAGGTTTGCCATAGAGGAGCCACAGCTGTTTTTCCAGTGCATGTGCTTGTAAGTGCTTTGCACGACAAAAGGTCGCTTTTGTTATTGTTTTGTTTTTTTAGTTGCAGTTGTGTCTGTAGGGTAACAATTTAAATTCTGTACAGTGACTGACTTCAGTCACTTGGCAATATGAAAAAATACCCACAGAGAAGATTGATGTGGCCTTTCGCGGCTCATTCTGTACTTCAGTCATCAACAGTCAAAGATGAAACGACATCACTTTGTTCATCTGGTCTCTTTTGTATTAGATGTTAATGTGTTCATCATAGTAGTTGATTTATGGAAATCTCATAAAGTACATTTACGGTCCTTTGTTTGTTTAGTTCTCCATAAAATAGAGCTGAGTTCTGAGGCGCAGCAAGTTGTCAGGAATGATATATGGAACTGGCTTGAGCTTAAAGTGATTTGACTCTCTTATGAAAAGTTTTACAGTTATTTCTCAGGGCTCAGCACATCGTGTGCCAGACTTATCATTCGCCCAAACAAGTCAGCCTGATAGTAGGTAGTGAACTATGGGCAAATAAGCTGCAGATCCTATACCAGGAGTGCGCGCAAATATCCAAAACGTTAGGCCGAAATATACACGTTCAAATGAGATACTTTGGCATAAAGATCAACTTGTCTTGTGCCCAGTGTGGGGTACTGGACCAGCAGCCAAAGGCAAATTAACTCTGAAACGGTTTTACGCTTCATGTCGCCTAGGATGCCTTAATGGTCAAATAATAAATTTTGCCCCTTGTTAAAGAAAGGGAGGGGAGCCTGCATTCAATAAAACAGTAGCGTTTCTCATGACGGTAGCATCTGGACAGTCCTCTGGAGGGCCAGGGATTTTCCAACTCATTAGGATCATGTTGTTTGGTATGCCGTCAACATTCTCCCTCGGCCAAGCCAGCCAAGCTACCTTTTTCACCGTTGTGCAGCCGCCAAAATTTATGAAACTGGTCTCCCGTGGAGTGAAGTCAAATATTCCTCTCCCCTCACTCTGCCTTTCTCTTGGAACGGAGCTTGAATAGAAACATGGAGAAACATTTGCACATCTGGTCTGTGTGCTGGCAGGTTAGAAAAAGAGCAGTGGGGAAAAGAGTTTGGGTTGAGAGTGAAGGGGAATAGGTGATGTGTTGTGTAAGTATATGTTTTGTGGGGAAAAATCTCAGCAATAATTCCTATGATATAACCAAAGATGTCTAGTACTGTATCTGCTTTTGAAATTGTGGTGACACTCATAGGCCTTAAGGAAGATGTTAGCTGTCCCAATCCCTCTCAATCTTTGGTGTGACAGTTTAAGTGCGGAGGAGAAATGGAAAATGAGGAAATGCAAGAAGAGAAGTGGAGTGAAGCAGAGTAAACTAGTATGAACTGTGTTTGCTGTTGCACATCTTCCTGCACAGCCAGTGCAACCTTGCTGGATAGTTTTGGTTCCTGTGGGCACCTTGGTTTTGCCCACACAATGCTGTCATGATGGGAGCTTTCTGGCTGGTCTGTGTTGGCTGCTTGCCACTCACACCTCTGCTCCTCTCTGTTCCCCATTGTGTTGTTTCTTTTACTAAGTTAAGCCCACTGTGTTTTCTCCAAAGGCCGTAGTAGAACTCCTTATGAAAAGCTCACTGAAGGCAGTGCTCTTTGTTTTACATTCTTTAAACCAATCTCATGACAAATAAAGGGACCGTACTGTTAAACCGCTGACATGGTGCCGCTAATTTGGCCCTCAATACAGTGAAAGTGTTAGCAGTCTTAGCAGCGGCTGCATTTTTCCGCTAGTGTCACTTGGCGGCTTACTGGCTGCAACTGTTTGTGGGAAAAGCACGGGTCTGTTAAAACGCTCACAGGATTCTGATCTGGATCCAGATTCAAGTCTTGTGGTCGTGTGTTTGTTCTGGTGTCACCAACCAGCAGTCATCAGGCCATTGCCAGGACAGAACTCTCACACACACACACACACACACGCTCTTGCTGAGGCCGAACACTGAACATGGCAAACAAAAGCTGCTCACTGAGAACATGTGCTTTTTTTCATTCCTGTAGGAATTTCTCCTCCCTTCTATCCTTTTGATGTTACAGGGTTTTTCAATAGTGGAAGGTGTTTCATATCTCGGTCGAGCTGATAACACAGATGGTCAGTGTCCTTCGCGGGGGAGCTATTTGGGTATAAGATTTCATTCCCTGTCCAAAGGAAATTCCACAATTCAGCAAGGGCAAAGCTTCAGTTTTAATCTCGAGGTACTGACAGACTGTAAAATGTTCTTCAAAATAATTGGTGGACTCAGATTAAAGCAAGAGTCAGAGACTTAAAATCATTGCAGCTGACTGGATCATGGCCACTAGGACTTGTAAGACTTTGAGTTACTGTGCTGCTCAGTGGCAGCTACAGCAGCAACCCAGCAAGCGGCACATGCAGTGTAGCCTGTGTTTGGTCTGCAAGCCCCAAGACGACTGAGTGAAATCTGAAAACAAACCGTAAAATCGTATTTTCCTTGAGAATCAGAGGCTGTCAGTCACTGCTCGCTGCGTGACGGCTTGGTTTGTCACACAACTGTCTGTAGGACAGTGCTGATCTCCAGTGCTTCTATAGTGAGCTTGGCTCAGAAATGAGCAGAGTTTTGTGTGGTGACATATTATTCCAGCCTTCTCCTTTCGCATTCCAGTGCAGCTCACACAAGTGTTGTATTTTATTGGTGAGCTCTGCAGCAGTGTGTCCGATTGTTTGGTGAGAATGGAGAAGTGGTCCATAGAGAGGTGTATGCCTGTTTGGGCACACATTGGTGCATGCATTCTTACAGTTTTTGCCAACTAACCCGCAGCCTTGTCAGCTGTCCAGTGAGGGTAACTGTTTTTTTTCTTTAACAAAACCTACTCTTTATCTCTGACTTGATTTTTTGCTGTCTTTTTTTAACTTTGACTATTTTTCTCACTTTCCAATTTTATCTGTGCAGTTCTATGCTTCCAACTTTTCTTTCAATTGTCTTTTCTATCTGTCCGTCTTACCTAATGTTTTTGCTGAATTCACTGGCTCACGCCATCTCATTTTCCGTCCTCTAACCTTGTACTTTTTCTTTTCCGCTTCTTCTCCTGTGATTGTCAGCGGCCAGCCCGTCTCACATGTTCTCTTTGTTTATACTTCCAGGATGCTTTCGTGGTTTGCAGTAGCAGTCATACTGTAGTAGTAGCTGCAGCGGTAATAGTAGTAGAGGGGAGCCAGTAATTCCTGCCTACTGCTGCTTCTAGCCACCGCTAACCTCAGATTCTGCGACACACTGACCACAGTGACCTCCCACATGCTACTCGAGTCTGCATGCATTTGTGTGTGAGTGTACCGTATGTTGCGCATCAGAGTTTGGTGAGTGTGTGTCTAATTTTGGTACAGGGAAAGTGTAATCTCAGTACACATATCCATTTTCTCATTGCTCAACCTTCAGTGCATTGTCTCAGCAAATATTTTGATATTTAGTGGCTAGAAGTCAGTATGCATTTGGTTTCCCTCTGTTGGGTTTATGCATCACATTAGCTCAGAATTTTGTAGAAAATATACCACATCTTCAAAACATGGCAAACAAACAATACAATTTGTACAAAACAATACAGGAGAAATGATTTTACATGTTGACACCATGTTGTTAATAAAATACTGAATGAATTGCTGATCTACAGTTAAAGCTCTTACACAGTTATCTCTAGTGCTGTGGTCAAAATCTCACTAAGTGTCAACAGTCAAATCTGAAACATTGTCATGGATCCCAGTAAGTTAAGTTTAGATAAAATCCTAGCATCTCCAGTCTGTACATTGCCATAAGCACAAAGAATCTTTAGGTTCTTTGATAGTATTCTTCATGTTTCCTCAGATGATGATGGCTTTATTGGATTTTGATTCATGTACTTTGGATTACAGTCAGTGGACTTGGGTCTTTCAATTTCATCAGGTGTATTTATAGCTCAGGACACAGTGATGAGTGTCGGGGAGCTCTTAAAAATGCATATAGTACAATGCTGGCTAAGCAAACATGACCCAGTGATCTCTTATCCATGCATTGTAAATATTTCATATGTTAGGATTTTGTTTTTATTAGAATAATCTCATAGTTTTCTGTGTATTTGTGCATGTGCGCTTGCCTGCTTGCACATATGCCTGTGTGTTTACCTTTTTGTGACCCTGCTGTGTCTCTCAGATCGAATTGAAATTAGAAGTCCAGTTGCTTCCTTGCATCCGTTACATTGCCGTAAACCCTCCAGATGACAAACAGGGTGGCCGAGATGCTCTAGCTTTTCACAGCTCATTATCAAAGATGATTGATTTTGTCTGTCTGTCCCTTTTAAACATGGTCATATCCAGTGGAAACAAATCTTTTTTTTTCCTGCTTGTGTTATTTGCCTGGAAGTAAGCTGTGGCTGAGCAGTATTTGACTTTTCATTTCCAGTCTCTGAAATCAATCATAAGTATTACATTATGAAGTAAAATGGTCTTGAGGTTTGGTTTCTTTTCCATATCAGAGTGACAGCTACAGTAAAGCGTTACTAATCAATAATACCCCCCTTCGTTCTAGCTAGTCTCAACTATTGACAGACCTCAATTTGTTTTTATATTGATAGGTTTCTCATGAACATTTTCCTATTCAAATGAACCATTCTGGGATCAGTGCAGGATCTGTAACCAATCTGGCAAAAGGAAGTAGAGCAGAAACTTAGGCCAGCGCTTTTATCTTTCTACAATCCAAACTCATGTCCTGCAGAGCAGAAAGGCTTGAGCATATTTTTCATCCTCTCACTTGCTTCTCTGTTTTAGTGTCTTGCAAAAGGCAGCATTTTGAAAGACAAAAGATCAAGGCAATTTAAATGGCATAAAATTGGCATTTCCAGCTTTAATGCAGCTACCACAGCTGGTTTTCTGGCCACAGAGCTCTGTGGTGGTCTGGGCAAGGACAAGATGAGGGGGGGTCTGGTAGAAGTTGGTTGGTGGTGGTCACCAGACGTGCTCTAGATGATTGCTGGGTGATATACGAGCTGCAACATAACTTTAGCGTGACAGAAATAGGGGGAAAAGAACAGAGGAAGAGGAAGAGAGAGAGTGAACGATATAATGAGCAGAATGAAAAATGAAAGTCAAAAAGAAAATAAAGGTTGAAGGAAAAGTGACAGAAAGAAGGAAATAAACGAGATTGAGAGTGTGGGGTGGACCTCAGTGCCCAGAACTGGCCATTGGTTCTCTTTATTAAACCCAGATTTTGCACCTAATTGTGTGTCAGGTTAGACACACACACATGCGAGTAAAGAAACATGTATATGCACAGATGCATGCCCATCTCCATCTTTTGAAAATCGTATATGTACCCCTGAACTCACAGCTTTCGATCCCATTTAAGGCAAATGACAGCAAGAATGTTTGGGGACAGTGAGCCTGTGCTCTCACTGCATAGCGACTAGAAGCATGTAGATAATAATAGTCCAGGACTTATGCTCTCACTCACAATAGTATCATTATTAAAACAAGTCTTGCGTTTTCACAAGTTACCCCTACACATACAGTGGGGGTAGGGGTGGTTGGGAGGAATATAAAGAAAAGAGTGAAAAAAGACTCAAGGTTATGTCAGGGAGGCTTATTTATACTTTCTTCACACTGATATTTCCCATTGCTTGGAAACAAATGCAATCTCTCAGAAGACCATGTCAACAACAGTTTTTACGCATTTTTGCACTGCATGAAAAAGGCTGCTCCTGTCATGGCCAGCAGTTCACATCCCTGTGATCTAACTGCCTTCAGGAGCATGGGTCTGACGTAAATCCCCCTGTGACGCTGCGGCGTAATAAGTGTCCGTAATAGCTCTGTGTTATTGGAGGGGAAAAAGTGTCAATTTTCATATCACTCTGTCACCGCCGTAAACTAATCCCTGATATGCTGTGCATTTAATGTTGTCTGGTCCCAGAACATACCTGTCTATCTTTTCTCCCTGCTTCTTACCCTCCCTGGTGTTTTTCTCTCGTTTGCCCATAATGCAGCTGTTGGTAGTATAGCCATGGCTGTGAGATTCAACGGGGAAGGTTGCACTCTGCTCAGTTTTCCACCATTTTCCTATGTAGGTTTTGGCTGTTATTGTCTTCTTTCTCACAACCTTAAAGTCTCCCATCTATTAATCAATACAATCCAGAGGAACATGCAGCTTTGCCCTGTCATATAATGGGCCCATACACTTAGCTCATGAAGATTATTTTGATAGTCCTTTTTTCATTGTTCCACAATGAAAGTGAAAGAAGGACGGACATGAGGCTTTTTTCATGGTCTGTGGTTGTCACAAATGTCAGTAAAGAGATGGGAAGCTTAATGAAAACCCTGAGATGTCTGTTTCAGCATGGCCTGGCCCCTCACTCAAGTATCCATACTTCTTTGAAGAGGTAACTTATTGGTTGGAGAGAAATTTCTGCCTGTCTACTTGTCTGCTTCACGGATTGACATCAGGGCAGGAAGAAAGCAGGAGGCAAAGGAAAGAAAGGGGGCTTTTTCATCCATACGCAACCTTATTTCTGACATTAAAAACACGTTGTGTCAGCATCAGAGAAGCGATAAATAAATCTTGGATGGAACTTGAGACGGTTCTTGTCAATGAAAACTTCAATGAGCTACAGACGGCCCTCGCTCCACTCCTGGCAGATTGTGATGATGTTTTAAGTCAATCCAGACTCGGGCCTTCCTCCATTCTTTTGTCTTCCTGAAGCTCTCCGCTCTTTCTCGGTTGCTCACTTCAGTCCAGAGCTAACGAGAGAAGCCAGTTGAGTCAATGCAAAACAGAAGTTTGTTGTGTTTTGTTGTCCCACAATATGGCATCAGATTACATGGATATTTATATGTTTAATGGGATGAGAGGAACATGAAGTGCCTGAGGTCTGCTTCTCTATTAAACAACATCTCAAGTCAATTTTCACCAAACAACGGCGCGCGCACACACACACACACACACACACACACACACACACACACACGCACACAAAAACATATCTATATATATCTGTAAATGCGTGCATCTCCCCCTCGTGGTTGGGGACTTCAGACACTTATCAGGGGACATCAAGCTTGTCATTTCTCACCCAGATTCATCATTCATCATTCCCATTTTCCTCACACCATCCACTGGCTTCTGGCGAAAGATGATATTTAAAAGAAATCAGAAGTCTACAGAGAGTGTGCCAAGGATTTTCTCCCCTCTGTTTGTTTGAATAGTAGCCCACTTTTCTGTCATGGGAAATAAGATATGATTCCAGGCATGCTGGAGGACATGGATGATCCCAGTACAGGATTTGGAAGCCCAAATTTCATGTCCAACTTTTGATTTTTGCTCTCTTATATGAATCATTGATGGTTTCTCAAAGGCATCTTTCCATTTACCACTAAATCCAATATACCATTGGCACAGGATAGCACTTAAATTGATAGTTGATCTCAAAGATCTATCATGCTTTTTAGAGACCTGGCTGGTCGCTGGTAGTCGAGTAGGGCAGTTTAGTTAGCTGGCCAAGCTTGGGTAGAGTAGATTTAAGCTTTCGTCATTTAGAGCTGGAACACTCGACTCCCGACTCTCCCCTGTGGAGGGTAAACTGAAATACAATATGAAAACCCCCTGCAGCTGTGGTTTATGAAGCGTTACCATGGTAAAGACTTGTAGACTTCTACAATGTGTCCTCAATAGATAATGCATCGAACAGACCAAGGAAGACAAGTCAAGAGTACAGTTATAGTAAGGTATACATTGCTGTATTGTATATTATAGTGAAAGCTCTGCATATAAAGACAGTGTTTCACTCAGAATTATAATTTATGATGACGGAGGAGGGGCACCAAACTTAACTTTTATTAAAGTGTGTGTATTTGTGTCCCTTTATAATCGTTCTATATCCCATCTTTAAAAATTCAGACATTTTTGCGGGTCATTGAATGTAACACAGGCTAAACTTTTTGTGAGTCCTTTTTCCTCAGTGACACTTTGGGAGTTGCAGAGTGGAGAATTGATATGAATCCAGTCACAGTTGATCAGATCGATGAATAAGAGGATCAGTTGCTGGAGAGGCGAGTGAATGCAAACCTTTCGACCCAGCACAATGAACTGTTAAATTTTACTTTCACTGTGCCTGCTGTCCTGCTGCTCCATTTGTGCCCACAGTATGCTCTGTGCTCTGAGACTGTGGTGCAGTAAACAACCAAATGGTATATTAGTTCCAATAGTGGTCTTAATGATGGTTCAGTACCAGAAATAGAAGATCAATTTGTAGTGGCAGATGTTTTAATTGTGGTGGACCACCACAAAAACGTGTATCTGTGGGAAACCCTGAAAGATACATTAGTCACAAATAAATTATAATAATAATAATAATAAAATAACTGTTTTGGTATCAGGAAAGCATCACGAGCATAACTGAAATACTAAAGCCATTAAGGAGAGACTGATTCAAAGCAAGCCTTTACATTTAGCACAAAGTAAGTAATGGTTTAAAGAGTAATATTCAGAAGGAATATATTACATATAGCAGTGCATAATCAATAAAAAAAGTAAAAGAACAGTTAATCAGATAAATAATTACAGTAAGTAGCTTCATAACTGTCTAACATGTTTAAAGAAGTTCACATACACTCAAAGCAAATAGCATTACTGAGACATGAAACAAAATGCACTGTCAGTAGATTGGGCTTTAAAGCGCCCACAGCAGACTGCTCTGAATGTTACTAAGCCCCGAATCAATGACAGCCCCAAATAAATCTGTTTGTATTTATGTCATCTGGTAGTGTCTGCAGAGCTGGCTCCCTGCTGTGAGCCAACCGTCCCATCTAAGGGTAGTGACTAGTGCCGACGGAGCACATAGCTTCACGTCACAAGGCCATAAATTTCCACTGCAACTCCCATTGAAGTGCCTCAGCAGCACTGAAACCCCAGTCACATCTTGGCTACCACCACACACAGACACAGTCAGCCTCTGCAAAGCTGAGACATAAATATTGATCTCAGTGGATTATTGATAAACAAGAACTCTGCTTGGTTTCTCTTTAATACTGTTCCATAAGGGAAGAGGAGAGAGGGGGAGAAAGCCTGAGAAAAAGAGCCAACATGAGTTGTAGAGTCACAGAGATCTTGAGAGTCAGAGAGAGAGAGCAGTAATCCAGAGTTACGTTTCAGTGACGGAGAGGCTGGTTTAGCGTCATTAGCTGCGGTCTGTAGTTTCGAGCATCCTTCTCATGGTGGAACCACACTGGCATTCCATCCTGGCCACTACTTCAAAGTCAGAATGCCCCTGTTTCTTATGCTAACCAAATTTGTCAGGGCAGCATTAGGCTGGGGATATGGGAGATTGAGAGGCAGGCCCTCTCATCCAGAACTGTGTTTTAATGGCCTATCTCACCACCGACTAATCATCTCTTTACAAGTGGTGATGCCGGAATCCTCTGTGTCACAGCACATGTTTCTCTATCACTCTTCGCACATCTGTCTCTCCCTTTTCCTTTCATTCTCTCATCTCTTTCACTTGTTCTATAACTCTTTCACTTGGTTTTACTCTGCACCCCCCCCCCCCCCCCCCCTCCCCCCCCCCCCCCCCCCCCCCCATTAGTGTTGGCCAAATTGCTTCCGCATGAAGACTCCTTAATTGTGGTAATTCGGTGGCAAAGAGAACCAGGATTTGAATGTGCGGAGAACATGTGTCACTGCTTTAGTGGGCAGACGGAAAGGCAGGCAGCACCTGGAGGGAATGGTAATCATGGAAATTAGACCCCCAGCCTCCGCTACCACCAGCACTTACACCCCATCACTGTCTTAATACCTCGACCGTTACAGGCAGCGAGCACTACTTGCATACCCCACCAGTCTATCCTTCACCCAGTGTGCTGGAAGCAGCCTGGCAGGGCTGGCTCATGGGGAGAAGTGTTTGTGTTTGTGTGTGTAGACACTTGTCTGCTTGCTTCATACTTGGTTCTCTGTCCACACAAATGCACTGTATGCATTCTTCATTTAAAAAATCTTCTGTCTCTATATGTAGGTGTAGAATAACTTACTGTTGATGGAAGTGTTTTGTGTACTAGCATAACCCAAACACTGGCAGTTGGGCTGCAAGTAAGTTTGTGTGGGTCTTTAGCAGTGGTAGCTATCACTGCTCATGTAAACTACATCTCTTCCAGTCTGAAAGTGAAGTTTTCCTGCATATGCCATAAGCCACACCAAGTCTAAATAGCTTCTGTCCTGTATGTACTCTAGGCTGATTTTTTTGTTTTGGTTCAGTTACTTGTAGAAAGTAGCAAAAAACCATGAGAATGTCACAAACTCTCTTCAAGCAACTGATGCATTCCTAAAGTTACCTTTGGGTTTCTTTAAAAGTCTGTTAAGTTTATCTGTGAGTATAAAAATGAGATTTTGTTAAAAGCAATGACTCTCCCCTTCAGACTTGTATTTGCCGACTGCCAAAGCTGCTCTCGTCTCGGCTTTAACTGCAGGACAAACCACTGCTGGTTCACCTTGTCTGTTTTGCTGTCCCACTCTCTCTGCATGTGTCTGTATTTTTGCTGTGTGTCAGTACTGGGCAAGGTGCCAGCAGACCTCCTGCTCCTACTTACTGCTTCTACTTCAGCCCTTCCTGACTTAGGAGAGACAGTTATTGTTTCTGCATCAGCACTTAATGGCTCAGCTGGCTGCTTTCGGTCTACACAACTTGTCTACCTCTTTTTCTGTCAGCCCCCTAGCTGCTGTGGGCCCATTGCCAGACCCAGAGCTTTTAGAACTTTAGGTTCTCTTTCCTCCTCTGTCCGTCTTTGTCTGACTACTTGCCCATTAAGGTTTGGCGATATTGTACATCCTCTTGTCAGCTGATCGTCATCACATATAAAACTGATCCCTAATGCATAAATACGTGCCAGGGAACGGCTTTCGGAAAAGAAGGGGAACTCTTACTTACGGCTCTAATGTGACTGCATGGGATGAAGGTGTAATAACTTGAATCAAAACACAGCTTTAATAGCGGTTTTAGTACATGCTTTCCTTCCTTCTCTTTCCGAATCTGCTTTTTGTGGTCTTGTTGTATGAATCAACCAATTCCAGATATTGTTAGACATCAGGCCTCACATCCAGTAATAGAGACAGTTTCAGATTCTGTATCAGATTTTAATGGCTCCTCTGGATGCTTTCTAAAGTTAAAGAACATGCATTATAAACGTTTCACACAGAGAGCAGGGCCTTCCCCTTCTTCATCTTATAACATTTCAGTGTTCCCATGTGAATGTCTTGGCTTATTCTCTACAAGAATGTTTCTATAGCTTTAGAAATGAAAATTCCTTACTATTTCTTAGATATTAAAACAATTGTTTTGTGAATGTGCTTCTTGTTTGAAGATGTAGCTTGCCTGGTCTAGTGTTATGGGCAGACAACTTTCCCATACCATTCCTCAAAGCAGTGAGAGCAGGACATGTTGGAATGTGTAAAACATGGCAAGTCTGCAGATGTCCTACACACACACACACACACACACACACACACACACACACAGACATACTGAGACATACATGTGTACGCCAACAATTGAGGTATGCAGAAAGAAAAAAAACAGCGTTCACATCCTACACTGCCCCATCCGTGTGTGTGTTCCTTTTATTAATCTATTCCTTCTTTCTCTTTCTTTTTGTCCCTTAGTATTTCTTTACTGACTTTACATCCCTCCTTCCCTTCGTATTTTCCACACTTGGCGTTCAGGATGGCAAATCCAGCTGCCCACGGTTGCCCTCACAGTGTTTGATGGAGTGCTGTAGCCTCTGGCCCCTAGCTGTGTGTTTATATACTTCTTGCACCTGCCCTTGCTTGAAGAGTAACAGCACCACACACATTCATTCACTCAGTCATTCACTTCGTTACACACAGAAACACACACACAAGCGCACGCACGCACGCACGCACGTACACACACACACACACACACACACACACACACACACACACACACAGAAACACACACACAAGCACACTGGCTGTAATAAACACAAATGCATCTTACATACATAAACCAAACTGAATACCACTGTTAAGTCGACAAACTACCAACCCTTGTGGTTTTCCTCTTCCTGTGTACCCCACTTTTTTATAGTCCAACAGCTGGACAAAACATTGACCAAGCCCCCCCACGCAACAACCACCACCCCAGCAGGTGCACCGTGCCCTTTAGGACATCTACGTGGGCAACATGGGATAGTGATACCCATAGTTCCATTTATCAAAGAGCCA
Organism: Plectropomus leopardus; assembly: GCF_008729295.1. Classification (NCBI taxonomy): domain Eukaryota; kingdom Metazoa; phylum Chordata; class Actinopteri; order Perciformes; family Serranidae; genus Plectropomus; species Plectropomus leopardus. The sequence goes on along the minus strand of NC_056469.1, from coordinate 6,026,200 downwards.
ATAGAGTAGAAGGAATGGCCCCTGTTGTTTTCCAGATTGGTCTGTACTTTTTACATCTCCATCTTTTCCAGAAGAGTGAGGACTCAGGGGAGCAGTCAGTCTGTGTGGAGGCATACTCATCACTGTTGCAGTCATTTTTCCTTCAGTCCTGTTCTGAAAAAGGCCAAATGGTCACTGGATCTGGATATCCATTCTCTACAATGTTCTGTTCTTTCAGGGTAAATAGGTCATGTGTTTTTAGGTTCACTGAGACACACTCAATAATATAGCCAAATGTCTGGTGCAATGCTTTTATGGCAAATGTATGTTAGCTATATTGTTTCCAGGAAGGGCAGCCTAGCTTTATGTAGTGCCTATGTCATTCTCTATCTTTCCCTCTGGTACTGGATCACATCAAATAACCCAAGGGGGTCTGTGTGAATGTGTGTATCTGTATGTGCAATGTATGTGCACAAGCTTGCACACACATTCTTCTCTAAAAATGGTCATTATGGTAACTCAGCTCTATTCACACGTGTCCTCTTAAAAAACCTATTTAGTAAAAAGATGTGAGATGATGTCTGAATTTTAAAAAATGGATTAAAAAACCCAACATTGGCTTGTTTTTTGAGTTTATTGCAAATTGCTAGTTTGCAAAACTGACACGCTCCTCGCAATGAAAAAGTGGGAATGAGAGAAGAACATCCTTGTGGTTTGACCCTGAATTCATGTGGTGTCAAAATAATCAGATAAATAAGTTTGCAACTGTTACATTTCATAAGAATGCCCCCTTAAATCTGAACACCTGAAAAATCAGCTTAAATTTTTGTAGTCAATGTCATAAATATAGAAACATGGTAAATGAAAGCAAATGGTCAGTGGATAGTAATATACTTTTCATTAATTCACATAATGCATGTAAATGTTTTTTTTCTTTTGTACTCTAACTGTTATTAATGTTTAAATGCTCTGACAAAAATACAGCACATCTTTGTAATGTCTGTGTTGTTTCCACATTATGACCTAAAGCTCTTGAACACACTAGAATCTGAAGAAAGACTTACCAACTCGGAAACGGGAAACATCAGGGGAGCGTGTGAATGCAGCATTAATTCTTTAAAGATGTACAGAACCTGCTAATAATTTTGACAACAGTGTATTGCCTGTTACTTAAAAAATACATTGATATTTATGCACGGAACAGACAGTATAATTCCAGCTTCTTTGGCTTCTGGGATGAAATAATTCACTTGCACCAGATCTACACTTCAGAGAACATCTGTCCAGTAGACAGAGGAAGCTGCTAAAGAAGCAGGTAACTAAAGCCACAGAGGGACACACAGCACTGCTCTGTTTGACCTGCAGATATATTAAGTGGCAGGCAGGGAGACAGAGGGAGGGTTATTAACATCCCCATCTTCCATCTGGGCTGATAGAGGGCCTCTCAGACAGCAGGTGAAGAGGTTGCTGGGTAATTTGTCTGAGAGAGGGAGAGGAGGGAAGTCAGTGGTTAGGGATTTTTGCAATTGCCAGTAATTCTCTTGCTCAAATGTGCTGTGTGCATATGTGTCTACTTGAATCCTGTCTGTAACCACACTGCCTGCTGTTTTACATTAAAACTACCTTTGAACCGTTAGTTGATTGGGATTAACAACCAAAAACAAAAATACCAACTGCTAATTTTGGTGTAAAATAACCTACTCAAGTTGTCTTTGTTTGTTCAGAGTCTAGATTTTGGATTACTTAAAAAAATTGAACAGTGATTTGAGAAAGTGGGAAAAGAGTTTATTCAACAGGTTGAAGAGTTAAACACTAAGAAATGTAAGACAAAAAGTCAGAGATCAGGTTGATTTGGATGAAAAAAAAAAGCTTTTAGATGTCTGGACCAGCTTTTTTTCTGGTAGCTTTAGGAACTGTTGCCAAATAATGACCTGCTTTCATAGCCTCTCTGGTAGCACCACTCATCTGTGCCTTATTAATACAAAACCTTCTCACTCACCGGTAGGCAATAAATCCCTGGGATTCAATCCATCTGCTTCATATGTTCTTGATCAGTTTTGATATATTTTTTGTTTATATTTAACTATTGAGTTTCTCTTTGCCGTTCGTTCAGCCTCTTTGACCTGTTGATCTGCGAGTCACTGGACCAGCCCCACTGAGTTGTAAACTCAGTCAGAATGTGCTGTGGACACTTGTAGGAAATGAAGCACTATCACTGTAAGAGGGGATTATTCTGTGAAGTAAAGCCTTATTGGAACAGGTGATGTAAGAATTTAATGCGACTCCCTCGGACAGTTCCAGTTAACTGGAAGAATGTAGCATGTGATGGATGGATCCTCCTCTCCTCTCTCAACAGGCGGTTTGGCACAGAACTCCCTAAACTCTACAGTATCTTTTAGCCATCCAGCTATTTCTCCCTCCTCCTCTTGTTATGTGTTTGAAATAGCCTCTCACCATAGAAATAACATTGACATATCATAATGGCAAGTGTGTAATCCCCCCCACTCCTTCCCACAGTGCAAACAGTTTCATTTTGGAAAGATGGCAGACAGAAGGTTCTTCCACACTATGCTGCCATTAAGAGAAATAATCATAGAGTGAAGAGCACTTGAGGCTCCTGTGATGTAATGCTGGTGTTAGGTGAGTTGGAGTTGACACTAAGCTGGATACCAGTGTGACTGTATTGGATATTGTTTTGGAAAGATATATCCTTTATATTGGCCTATTACTCATACTCCTAATAGTGCCTGATATTTAACTTCAAATGTTCAAGTCATTCAACTCAGTAAATTTACTGGGAAACTGTAAAACATTTAGGACAAGCACTTGATAATTTAAAGGTTTTTTATCTCCTTTAATATACTTTTAAGTACTTTTTAATAACAAAATGGCTGTAATGTTGGCGCTGTTCTGTGGTGGATCAAAATTGCATCAGTATACTATAAATGTTTTTTTCACAGGAAGCTTTCTAAATCCAGATGAATAAAAATACAAATATATTTTACCCCAGGTTGTACATTTCCAGACTCTGTCAGCTTGCACTCACAGATAAGTACACACATAAAAATCAAACATTAAATAATGATTGTAAAAAATATTAGGGACTGGCATAGGTTATAGAAAAACTAATGGTGGTGTCACCAGTTTGATTCGGAGTGTTTATGGAGAAATCTTAATTTTTGAAACGGTCCACCTTTCATTCCTGCAGTCTCCTCCCACTAAAATAGTGTAGGTATCCAACAGGCTAGTAGGGAGTTAAGGTGCCAAAATCCCAAATCTGAAGTTAGTACACGAATACAGTTTATCCTTATGGATTGTATTGATGCTTAATTGACAAGAACACTGCTGACATATAACACCTTTTTTGTTTCTAGGTTTATGTCTTTATGCAGACACATTTTTTTTTTTAATATGTCATATTTCTAAAATGGATTTTGGTGTTTTCCACCAGGAGCACGATGGAAAATAATGTTAAAATAAATCAAATTGCAGTCTTGCGAATATTGACCCTACAAGATCCCCAGTTTTTGAAAAATCTGAAAATGTTAAAACTCATATTGCTTTGACATGTGAAAGGGTGTCTGTATTTTCAAAATCTTTCAGTGGGCATAAGACGTTAGGTGCTGATGATATTATAATATAATATATTAGATTATAGCTTTGGGGGACTGTTCACATATGTTTTAACGAGTGTTTATTTGGCATACTATAATATAAATGTGTTTTTGTTTGACATATTTATCATGATATGGAGACACATCAACAGTTAACCTTGGAAACAGAAGGCACTGCTCGTATCCCTGCCAGAGCCCAGATAAATGCTGGTGTTGGTGATATCTGTGTTTAAGAGCACCTGGTTTCTCAGAACTTTGGGAGAGAAAGAGAGGGAAAAAAAGGGATCAAGACCAATTAAAGGCCAATCAAGTGTTTAACGAAGCCACGGCAGCGGTGTTTAAACCTGCCGGACTGCACTTCATTTTCACTTTGTTTTCTTTTTTATTAGGTGTGAAGTCTCCGGGCCCGTCACCGACTCTCGAGGGCTCGGTCCAAAACCTGGAGCTGAAGTTCTGCAGCCGTGCGACGGTGAAATGCGCCTCGGGAACCGTGGGAGCTGTAAAAGTGTGCGCCAGGACCCCAGGTGTGTGCAGCTGTGCCCTGTTAAAACTTTACTGCCTGTGTAGGAGGGAGAGAGTGAGGCCGACTATACTCTTCTTTTACTTTCTTTAACTTATACTCTTTACACACTTCACTGTGTCTCTCTCCCTCTCCTTCTCCTGCTCAATCTTTATCTTGATTTCTTTCCAGCTGTGTGATTCAGTTGCTGTTTTTCTCCAGGGGCGCTGTCATTGGGCTGTGGCCATGTCTTTGATGGCAAGGATGTTATTGGAGCTAGTGTCATAGCACAGAGTTCACCAGGTCAAACTGCACACATGATGTCAGGCAGATTATAAAATCTATTGCAGCTGTCAATATAGAAATGCAAAGAAAAACGCATGTGCAGTTAATTTTCTGATATCAAAATTCATAGCTACATGAGATACTTACTATGATAAAGTCATAAGAAGTAATTGTTTTTGTTAACACCCAGCATACTGTACGTGTCCATCATATTATTGCTGGTCAGTTTGACACTGAAACAGAGCTTATGCATACACTTGTACAGTTAGAAAATTGCCGATTCAGACAAGGTTAATCAGTAATCTCTATAATTCAGTTTCACCAATTAATTTTCTTCATTTCAACTTTGAAAATTTCTCAAATCACAAAGTGATTCAGATGGAAGGGAAAGAAAAAGACTCTTACTTTTATATTTTTTGTATCCTCTTGGACACATTTTTAGAGATTTAATTTGTGATTTATTTGTGCTATAATAAATAGCCTTTACTCTGTCTCTTAGGTTCGGGAGAGGGGGTTAAGGAGAAGCTGGTTCCTCTGATTCAGGGCCCATCTGACACCAAAGAACTCCACATGAGCCGCTGGCTGAATGAGATTCGCAAGCCTGAATCTCTGCTGGCTCCTGATCTGCTGGCATTTTCCATCCAGGTCCCTCAGCAAGGAGATGATTGCAGGAACTCAGGTAGAACTCAACTCCTCTCCTCTCCTCTCCTCTCCTCTCCTCTCCTGATCTCTCTTTTATTCTACTCTTTCTACTCTTTTCCCTCTCTCCACTGCATCTATCAGTGTACATTTGCTCTGTGGTAAAATGTCTTACTCAGCCTGTTTTTTTTTTTAAATCACCATCTCATATTGATATATCAGTTCTGTAGCTCATTTTCCGGTCGTGGTTGTGGTGTTTGGATTCATGACAGGCACTGGTAGTCCATATTCCATCTCAATTATTGGTGATCTAATGCAAGAGTCTTGGTTTGTTTAGGTCGTCATATTTTCCTTCCTCCCATAATGTCACGCAATGCCCCCTTTCAGTTATTTGTTTAGTAAAGCCGATAAGTGTTTTCCACTCCAGTCTCCTTGAGGCAGGGTTGGCAGCTCGGCATCTCTCTACAGGCAGCAGGAGTTCTCTAAACAGCAGTTAGTCTCTGTCAGCGCAGGGCCGAGCTGGCTAACAACAGCTAACCACTCGAGGATTGCTGATGAAGGCTGCGCTGATGTCAGGTTGCACTTTTTGATTGCATCTGTAGACCATGGATTATGTTTCTGGTGTCAGTGGGAGAGTGTGTGGGTGTATGCATGTGTGTTTAGAGTTGGGTGGGGGGGGTTATTCAGTAGCTCTTCTAAAAGAATGCAATACAGATTCCAAAGCTAAAGTGCTGTAGTGCTTGATTTAGTAAGTTGGAAGTTACATGGCCACAGCTTGGTGCGTCTCATGTATCTATAGCAGTAGCCAGGTATGTCCTCATCCACACAGTATGGTCTCTAGTACTCTTTCTAGCAAAAATTGCTCCTGAAGTGCTTTCTTCTGTGAATAAGGCCATGAGCATCAGTATATTATCACTAACCTTCCTCCCCACCTGCAACTGCAACTACTTCTCCTATCAGGCAGCCATACTAGGTTCCCACGCTAGATTGATATCTTTAGAAGGACATGTACATGATAGTCTCCCCTATGTCATGGCCTTCAATTGCTCCCAAGACTCTAAAAGCCCACAAAAGGTGAGTCTCTCAAAGTACACTCTGGGCTGTTATCCCGAAACCCCAGTCCTGCCCCACAGCAGATACAGGAGAAGCCACGGGTAACTGTGTAAAACAATACACCTCCAGTATTTGTTTTCAGATTTGTCTTCAGAGTCACAACCGTACATCACTTTTAATACAAGGGATGCAAAGATTCATCGTGTGGCCTTGACTTACGTAAACCCCCAAACTTGAATCATATCAGACCCGTGGGCCTTAAACATGTCAGCGCTGAGGTGGAGATAGAGCTGGCCTCAGGTGGTTTCAGCCTGTGAGGAAAAGATACAGCTGTAGCTTAGAGCGAGGCGAAGTAAGAAGATAAGTACGGTTTAGAGACAGTGGATTTGGGAGGTCACCCCTAAGCAGGAATCCTGCTCCATCGCTGTTTGAATGTCACCCAGTCAATCACTGTCCCATTGCTAGTGAACAGAAAGCCAAGACACTGCTATAAATTGAATATGTAATGCAGGGGAAAAGCTTACATTTCATAGGCAACTCACGGTTTGATAAATGTGAGGACAGCTTTTGAATAAATTTCCTGCAAGTTGCAATGACATAAGAGCAGATTTTAAAAGCAACGTTGTATTTCTGACAGGGGGTTGTTCCACCCTTTACAGCCTCACAGACATAGATAGATATTTTTAGGAACTCTGGTAAATTCTATTTAGTGCACAGCCTCAGACTATTACTTTGATTTAGGGAGCATATTATTTCAGCGAAGCAATGGCTCATAAAGACAGTACATATTTTTGAATATTAAAACCTGATCTGAACACAAACCAGAAGACCAAAAGGAAGCAAAAAGAGGGGGAGAGAGAAAGAAGATGAAGGTGAAAGGGAGGCGGGGGGGCTGACTCCCAGAAGCACTGGATATATCTCCAGCAGATGTGGAGCAGTGGAGGCCTGCACTCCTTCTCATCACTGCCTCAATACTCTCCTCTTTTTTTCCACTCCTCTGTGTTTAATGTTTTTTGTGCCTTGCTTGCTTTCTTTCTCACTCAGTCTGCATCTCTCTTTTGTCTCTTATTCTTTTGGGTTTTTTTTAATCTCACATCTAGTATACTCATGCTTTCTCCCTGGTGGAGGTGGTGCGTACAAAGAAACAAACCTTAAAGAACGATTTCATCATTAACATTTTTGTATTTTCATTGTGTTTTTTAACATGAAGCACTGCAGAACAGCTGACATGAATACTCACAGTATTTCTGCCAGAAATATTTCTTTTATCTGCAATATACCCGTCATTTCAGTCATAGACGGACACAGCAGCATGGCTTGACACTAACAATTTCACCAGAATGGAACATTTCTCTCTCTCTCTCTCGCTCTCTGCATGTATGTGTGTGTTGTGTCAAGCATGCTGTTGAAGGAAAAGCTGGCAAAGTCAGTATGTGTGTGTACAAGCATTTTTTTTTGGTGTCTACTTTTGGGTCTGTGTTTTGTATGGTGGTCAGACTCACATCAAAGCTTTTGGTCACTCCACATGTCCCATGTCCCTGCTGTCATCCAGAGGGTGACTGGGAGCCTGTTAGAGCAGTGTTAATGGAATGATGGATGCAACGCCTCATTCAGCCAGAGATGAAAGGTGGAGTAGCACCACTCCAAATGGGCTGCACCCTTTGCTCCCATAGCACCGACTCAGAGGCTCAACGTTTTGTGATCATGACATTTCTGAATTGTTGGAGCACTTGGCCTTGGCATCAAACACATTTTATTCGTCCCATGTGGCTCTGTTGATTCCATTTAGCAAATTCTTAAAGCGTGATCATTATACATCGAGCGTAGGACTGGGGAAGGGGAGTAAGAGAAAGGCTAACTTCTTACACCATAGACATACTGAAAACATTAAGATATAATGAGCCACAATCAACTTTTATATTCTATTCTTCATTTGATTAGTTGCTTCTGGTTTTTGTAGGGATGCAACCCAAAGCACAGCAGTGCAGCAGGATCTGTCCGCCCAATTCTCAAAGCATAATATTTATTTAAGGAAGGGGGAGCATGTTGGTAATCAACATCGAGCCACCAACGTGTCGTCACTGAAGTGTTAGAATACAGAAACTCACACGCCATGGCGCTTTCACATACATATGCCTTATTTTCATGTTTTGGTGTGTGTGATTGACTGCAGTTGGTTACAGGTCGAGAGAAGCCTTGCCTTCAGTGTTTCCCCACCGGTCATGTATGTGTGATCTCTGTGTTGTCTCATGGCTTAGAGGATATGACAGGCTCTGGAAATTGCCAGCACTTTCCTTATGGATCCTTTAATTCATCCCAGAAGCCATTTCCTCCATGTCTTACATTTTCCCTTTTTTAGAGCCCAGAAAGGCCCAAATTTTGAGGTCAATTCTGATACATTTGCTCTGATATACAGCTAAATTCTATACTCACAGCCAATCACGCAAGTCTCCCCTCAAACCGACAGAGCTCTTGTCTTGACAGTTTCTATGAAACAGTTGTCCGCCTGAAATATTTTTAGAACAAACCTCAGAGCACAATGGGGAATGTCCATTTTCACTGCACTGAAGTAGTGTTAGTTTATAGATAACTGAATGCGCGGTTGGCCACCTAAATGGCAGATTCGACACGTTTTAATTTTCTCTCTATCTCTCTTGTTCTTTCATACACAGTTAATTCACCAAATAGATAAGTTACTTTCAAATACAGCCAGTGACATCTGTTTTCTGTCTAATTGTTTACCAGTGAATTCGAAATTCCAATTTACTTAGAAAATGAAGAGATTGGGTTGGGTGGCTTGGGGTGGCGGTTGGAGGGAGTCCCTATACACTTGTAGAACTCCTGCAGATCCAGACGAATGTGTTTTCATTTAACAGAGTTGAGGTTGGAACATTCTAATAAATTAAACACAATTAAAGGCGTGGGTTTTAACACAGAAGAACTAAGCAGCTTTGCTTTAAAGTGTCCTCTTTTATAGATCCAAAGGCGTATAGTAGTTTCATATCTTGCCGTTAACCCTTTGCGTTACAACATGACAGTCCCAGATGATTTCTCCTAATCGAGCAGTCGTTCCAGATAGAGCCAGCTATGATAAGATTTTTTGGCAGTGGAAGAGTACCGCCATAGCCAAGAATTCTCCTGTTTTTCTATTTAATTTTCTCTCCTTTTACAGGAACTAAACATGACTCATGCATGTGATCTGCTATGACCCAGTGAATGATGAGAAATCAATTATTAAATAACACGAAAAACAAAGTGAGGGATGGAGCAAAAAATAACTGAAGAAACTTAGGCAGCTGTGAGGGGAGTCAGACTGGTGCAGCTCAGGGAGTGAGCTCGTTGCTTTTAAGTCACAGCAGGCAACAATCCAGGCTGGCAGGATGGATCAGAAGGGCACAGGTTAGCCTTCCACATGGGCCAAGCTGAGAGCCAGGGACATGTCATTCTTCACTAGCACACACTGGGACTGATGCCTATATTCCTTGACTGGTATTAAATCTATAAATTATTTGTGAATTTAATCAGAGTAGAGCTTTGCATTAAAGATCACTAGGACCAGAAATCCTTGGCCGTGTCATTCAGAATGACCTGCAATGCTACACTGAGTGTAAATTATCACTACTACTCAAAAGACAGCTTGATCATTTTGATCCCGGACAGTGGCTGGCTGACAGACTCTCCTCCTTGGCTTGGTCTTGGGCCTGTCACTGCTGATGGATGGGAAAGACTAAGGGGGCCCTGGACGGGGCCTGTGTGAGGGAGTCGGGGCCAGAGGGCGTGTGAGGAGCTGGGGTTTATGCTGAACCTCAGGGCGAGCGGCAGCCTGCAGGTGTTCCCCCCAGCCCTCCACCACCCTGACTTGCACCAGAGGAGGAGGGACCAACGGGTCGGGTGGGCTTTATGATCATAGAGAAGACAAAAAAAGTGAGAGAGAGTGAGGGATAGCATGTGTTTTCCCCAGGCACGCCAGCAGCTGCGAGACAATGATTTATGCTTTTCTCAGAACTCTGGGATCTCAAAATGTTACATTTAATCAAGCACACTGAGAGCAGAGCAAATGTTAAAGATGTTCCCTATAAAGCCCTGCAGTTTTGATCTCTTTACCATACCATGGGAGCTGTGGGAATAGGGGAACAAAGTGATCTTTAATCTTAATTTAAACATATTGGAGGGAATTATGAAAGCTACATGGAATTAATCCTTGGAGAATTCCCCGGGCGTGGTAATACTAAACATATTTAGTTCCCTAATAGATATTAAAGCTGTTTTCTCCTCAATAACTGTTCATATTAGACAGATGTAAGGAAGAAAATGTTTTAGAGTTTGAGGGTTTATGCAGAAATAAGTTGACTCTTCAACACTGAACTACATTGTTTACACTGTAACATAAATAATCTACAGTTTTTAGAGAAAGATAAAATATGTATCCATGGGTAGTTATTGTCAATACTTCAGATAGTAAAAAAACATTTACTTGAGTTACTACATATATACATTATTTCTATCTATTTAGCTATTCATCTTTTGATCTGTTTATCTATTTTTGTATCAGTGTAGATATTCAAGCATCTTGACTTGTTTATATGGTGACACAACCGTACAGTTCTGTGTGTGTCCTTTGAGACCTGTCCACAGCAGTCAGAAACAGGTGGGATCTTACAGTACTCTGAGCCTTCAGATCCAAAGACTAATGAGAGCAGGTGGGAATGAAGCGGCACCTGACTTTGATCTGACCATTTCACACAAACACACACACACATACATGCACGTGTGCAAGCGTACATACACTTAGAAGCGCTTGCCACACATGCGCTCTTTGCCTCCTCTCTGAAACCGTAGCCCTTGAACGTGTTGCCCTGACACCATAGATGGGGTGTGAATTTTGGGATCTCCCTTGGTAGCCTCCTCCATTACAATCTTTCAAAGGCCTGCCGTACTTTCATATGTCCATCTATCATGCTCTTTTTCCCTCCTTTGCATGTGTTCACTCACTCCATTGAGTGTTAAATCAACAGTCTGGCTTTGTCTCAGGCAGCGGCTTGATGGCTTTAAGCTGCTGGCCTGAACGCACTCCGGCTAATAGACCTACAGAAGACAAAACGGTTCTAAAAATGCATTTATTTTACATCCTTGTGAGAAAACAGAAAATGTCTCTTCAGATAGTGACGCGATCTAGTTTGTACTTTTTGGGTACGGACCAATATTTCATTTTGAAATTATTTTTTACAATTGAGAGACAAATACTTATTAATGAGTATGACTGGAATACAGATTAAAATGGGTCCACACCCAATCTTAGATTGAATTCAGGTGCATGAAAGTATACCATAAGAGGTCGTTTCATTTGTTTATTTGTTTAAGCACCTCATAACTTCCTTACCAATCTGTTTAATCTTCAAGGCAGTTGCTCTCATCATGTCTCGTCAGTCAGTGTGTGTGAAGCGGAGCAGGTAATGTGGAGATTAGACCCAAGGGAACCCACTCAGAGCCGGCTATTGAGGTCAATCATGGCCCATTACTGGAGCTGTTCATCTGTGAAGTGTTGGGCTACTTAGGCCACTCTCACAGTGCTTAAAGCCTGGCTTGGAGTGTAAGGCTGAGGGGCAGGGGCAGAGATTGGGTACAAGGGGATAAGGACTCAGGCTAGAGAAGGGGTTGGCTTGGAGTGTGACTGGAGCTAAAGCCGCTGTTCAGGCTAGCCTCCACCCTTATATGATATCACAGCTCCCATGCCGCCATTTGGCATTGGTCATTTCACATCTTTCATGAGAATAATTCTGTTTATCTCAGTTGCATATTCAAAGACAGAGGTTGGGGTTTGTGCTTTGGCTGGGGAAGAGATGAAAGCAAATGATGCTTTAATGATCCCTGTGGGGAAGTTTGTCATAGCAACAGTAAAGTAACAGAATACACCAAACAGAAAATGGACTATAAATAGCAAATCGGGAAGTCAGGGAGTGTAAATATAATTTAGAGCATATTATCAGGTGGGGGTAATAAAGCATGGATGCTCAGTTGTTCTCCCTCTAGGATAGGGCTGAAGACGCAGGAAGCCAGGACTAACTCACTTAGGGGAACACAGTGGTCAAACTACAGGCTTTTCTGGTGTTAGCTGTCAGTGTAAGGCGTCATGGTTCTGTGGAAGTGAGTCAGATAGAGATGAAGATTCAACCTTTGAGTGTGAAGAGAGGTCATTCTGGGTCACTGCTGTTTCACTTCTAAAAGCAGTCGTGTAGGAAGGGCATGGTCAGAGGCAAAGAGAGAGGCTTTTTTCACCGTGTGAAAGAGGTGACGATAATAGCTCATCAGTTTCATTAAGAAGATCTCAGTTTTTTTTTTTTTTTTTTACAAAAGTGTTAAAAAAGGAATAAAAAGTACAGTCCCAGTACAAAACAGACAATTAAACAAAGAGTAAACAAAAAGATCTGGATTGCCTTTTCTTACTCACAAACATTTTTCCTTATGTCATATTCAGTGGTTCAGTCCCTCATCTTGTAGTTGACATGTAAATATCGTCCATTTCTCTCACTTCTCTTGACACTGCTCTTCTTTAACTCTTATCTTATGAGATTACAGTTCCATATAATACTTTTCTTCACAACTGTCAGCCATTCATCTTGTGGTTCAGCCTTGTACCACCTCTTGGTGATGGCTTTTTTACAAGCTGCCAAAAGGATTTTCAGGAGATATCTATGTTCTTATCCAGTTTAATGTTTTTATTCAGGTTGTTAGCTAAAAGTTTTCCATCTTTATTGAAAAATCACAACAACAGAAAATGCTCTTCAACAAGGCAGATGAGCTGGGCGCTTTTGAAAGTAGCTGTATGCCAGCTCAGGAGTCATACTGTGTGAGATTTTTAAAAAACGTACGTTTTTCCTTGTAGCCAACTTTGAAAACATTTTAATATATTTGTTTTGACGAGTCGTAAAGGACAGCTCAACACAGACACATTTACGTATTTTACGACACAACAGCTGCACATGTCATTTAATGTTGGGTGTTTATGTTTTACTCCAAGTGAGACATGCAAGTTATTTCATTTCTATAGTTTTCCCTACATGTCTTGTTTTCCTCAATGTGGGGATGGGGGAGATGCTTGCCCTTGCATTGGTTGCTCAGCAGCTGGAATATAGTCATCTAGCTTGTCAGCTACTGGGCGTAATGTAATTCCCAGGGCACCCTGATTCATTTCCCACTAAGGTGCAATTCATTTTTAATGTTTGTCAGTAAGAAGTTCAGTGAAGAGCCTAACCCAACTCCACTAAAAAGCCCCCCATCCCCAGTTCTGTACACTCCCATCGTTTAAATTCCCATCTGACTGCAAAGTTATTACAATGAGTAATTACAACAAGAGACAGGAAAAAAAGAGAAAGAGCACCAGACTCATAGCATTTTGCCAGTTGTATCTTTTACGTTTCTTCATTTATCATAAGTTAGTAAAGATGAAGAGAGGCTGGAGGTAATTATTGCAGTTTTCACTAGTTCAAAAGCAGAATTACATAGTGCATGTTGTGCATGTGCTGCGAATAAGAGAGGGCATACCGACTGTTTGCTAAAGTGGACAGCAGTAATTCCTGGTTCACTGTGTAGCATACAAGCTGTTTACATTTTATCCAGTTCGTGGCTGAGTAGCAGGGGTGGCGGAGGTCAATTTAGTTAACCTTATCTAATTGAATGTTGTCACTGGATCAAAGGTCGCCACATTCCACACCGTCAGATCAAACATCACACGGCACAATCAAAACAATTGGCTTCCCCGGATCACCTAATCAGGGGCTTGAGGTTTTATTCTCACAAATTAGAGGGGATAATGTCCAGACTGACTGCAGAGGGCCAGAACACTATCTTTAGTTATGCACATTTGATTTAGTTTACTTAGAGTTAGTTGTACTGGCACACACTCTGTGTTGACACAAGTTAAAAAGAATATACTTTATGTACTTTTATGCTCTATTTCTTATATGTTACATAGCAGTTATATTTGCTAGTCATGTGATTGTGTAGGTGTTGATTGGCTTAAAATAGCATCATTTGATATGAAACAAGTTGAAACTTCTTTTTCTCTTTATGTCACTGATGGTTTTAGTAGCCTCTTTTTTGATGCTTCATGATAATATGTACAGATGCACAGCTGCAACAGGCTGTGGTTTCACAGTTGCTCCGTGATTGAGAATTTCCCTTTCTGATGCATTCCCATCTTTGCTGACAGAGGCAAACATTAATTTGCTGCTGCTTCCTGTTCATCACACCACTCAGCTAATCAGTGTCACCGTCTGTCTGTGAGCCATGTTCTCATTTCTCATTATCACTGTTCCAACTTATGAGTGAGATCAACCACCACCTCCTCACATTATTAGAGATTGGTTACTGATTCATACTCTGCCAGTCCTAAAGTCACATACAGGCTAACCAGAGTTCAGACAGATGCCAGATAGGCAGTATTGAAGCGAGCTGGCTGGAGTTCTGTCCCGGTAGCCAAACCAATATGTGTCTCGCCGCTTGAGTGCCCATCAGAAAACACGCGGTGGGCGTGGGAAGGGGATGAGAGCCCATTAGCTTCTTCACAGCTCAGCTGCCGCAGCGCGCCTCCTCCCTTGTACCATGCCCTTCCCTCATCTCTACTCCCATTCCCCCTACACTCCTCCACTTCCACTCCCCTCGTGTTCCGCGCTCTACACACATTTTCCCAGGCTGCACGGTTGCCCAAATCAGTCTGTGTGCACACAGTGGGCAAAGCTTTACCACACAGTACTGCAGCAGTGCTAGCTCTTCAAAAGAAAAAAAGGGGAAATATTAAAAGTTAGTGGGCTAAGTACAGTCCCACATAAAGCAGCAGTGGTGAGGATGAAAAGATGAGAAAGGGGTTGGGGGGAGAGAGGAGTTGAAATGCGATGAAAGGGTGAGAAGGGGTTAGAGCTTATATACTTGGAAATTTCTTTTGATGCTGATGGGGGCATTATGTCTGCAGCACAGTGTTAAGATGTAATTAATTAAGCTAATTAAGCTAATGGTGGTTATGGGGTTGTGGTGTAGGTTTGGGCGGGACGGTGGTGGCGGTCAAAGAGATTTCTCACAACTCTCACAGAATAAAAAAAGTCGAAGTAATTAACAGAATCAGCCAGTAGGAACCAGACCAGGTGGGGGGGGTGGTTCAGTGAGGCTCAGTCAAGTATGGAATGTGACACAACCCACACTAATGCTGAATTCTCCCATATAACTGGCTTATTCTTACACACTCTCATTCACACACACAGAACACTCTCAATAGTACCAATTACAAGGTCTTTGGCTCTTTTTCAGGGTTGGCTCGTGTTCAGAAACACTGTTGGAACCAGTAAAGAGCACAGTTTAGCATCATCTGTTTCTTCGAGGGAAAAAGAAGCGAAAGACAAAGTAGATTATGTAAGGTTTTGTTTGCCACATGCCCTAGCCTTCTGTTGTTCAAATTGTATTTCTTTCTATCATCCAAAACCACTGTGATTTGTCCCAGTGACAGACAGACTGAAGAATGGCTTCTCAGAATCCTCACTCTATCATCACTTATTTATCCCCGAAGTATGGAAGCAGTTCTCTGTCTTTAGAGTTCTGTAATTCTTTTTGTTTTGTGTGCCGAGCTCTCATTTGTTTTCGGAGTCCCCGTTAGACCACACAGGAACATCTTTGGCGTCATTTCCCATAAAAGAACCGAGAGTCACGCTGGGATGACTAAGTATAAGCAGGTTTAACCAGCTCAATACAGTAGAATGATTGGCAGTGGAAATGAAAGTGATTTAAAGCTGCAATCTCTAACTCTGCACGTTCAAACTACAGAAAAGATGACAAGAGCATATGCTGGTGTTTGTGTGTCAACTTGTGGTTAAATATAACTGACTGGCCAGCTCGCGTGTAAAGAATATATTTGTCCAGTGATGAAGTTAGACATCACGGTGTGGAAACTGAGTATCTTAAGCCACTGTAATAAATATTGTAGGCTATAATTTCCCCACTTAAGGCCTTAAGATTAATACTCAAATGGAAAATCACTTTTTAATTGAGCTTACAACTCGTACATGCACTCCATAACAACAGGTCACAAGTAAAAAAACAAAGAGCTGAAAACCACTAATCTACTGGAATTTATTGACGCAAATTTAAACATAAAAAGAGACTTTTAATTTAAATTTTTACACTTCGGCTTAATGTAAATGGTGTTTAGTAAATATCTCATTTTAGAATTTCAGAAGCTTCATGTTTAAAATCACAAAACTATTTTTTATGATTCAAACATTAGAAGAAACATTAGAGCTGAAGGGTCTTAATACTAAGCCTCACTAAAATGATTATACATTATCTAAGGCCAACTTTATGCCTTTAGAGACAGTTCTGCTCTTAAATTTGGTTTGAATAACTTGGTGTGGTTTATGCAAAGTCAGTGTGTTCAAAATCTGTTTCACATGTTTATCTGTTTCATATTTCATATCCGTTTTCACAAATTGAAAAGAAATTCTAACTGCTGCAAAGACGTGGTTAATTATTAAACATAGAAAAATGCTGAAAGACCATTCATTGCACTTTGTCTATTTTAAACATTAATATGTAATATTAAACATATTTTATTGAGTCAGCTGTGTTAAGGCAGAAATTCTGTAGTTGCAGTCTTGGCTGTTGACATCTGAAAATGGAAGGTGAACTACAGGTGGATGGAACATAAAACAAACAATTAAGGCTCAGATATTTCAGAATTTTATTCTCAATTTATTTCATTTCAATACTTAACTTCTAACCGCTTGAAAATTAGCATGTTGATTCAAAATTTCATATCACTGTCATTATGTAAATTTGGCTGTTGGGAGTGTTGATCAATAAAAGTCAAGCACATTTAATTTTGTACCCAAATATTAATTTGCCTCAAAGGGCTTTACACTTAATAGATTATCAATTAATGACTGTTAGTAATATATCTTAATATATGACCAAACCAGCTGAATTCATCTTACATAAAAGTTTATTTCAGTTTTTTTATTTGTGTGGTAATCTATAAAGTGCTTTCTTTGACATATTTAAAAACTAATCTTACACTCACGCCATCGGCAGTTCAACGAAACAAGCTTTTACATTGAACAATTTTACTGGCCAGCTGTCGCCCTCCGCTCTAGGATTAGAGTTTGTGATTGATGTTTATGGAGCACAGTGTGGATGAGGTGAGACTTTCATAAAATACTTGTTAATGCTTTATTTCAGTCTGCTGAGGATGGGGTTATATGCCTTCAGGAATCCAATCAAACAGGGTTTTGCCTTTCATTCATATTCATTACACACACACACACACACACACACACACACACACACACACACACACACACACACACACACACGGTCTGACAATCATATAGCTGAAAATTATGCCAATACACTGTCACATCCAAGTGTGTCCCAAAAACTTGAAAAGTGAATATGTATTTCTAGGATTTATAAGGAGACATAAAGTAAGTGATGTGTGTGTATTTTAAATTGTCCAAGTTTGAAATTAATGACATCATTTAATATATTTCCTACATTTTACTTCACTTTGCCCTTGAAAAAAAATATTCGCTTCTAGTTTCTGCATTGCATCAACTGATCCATTTCTTTCCACAACTGTAGTATTGTTCATAAGTACGAAAAATATCTCAGTTGGATTTCAGTCTCTGGACAGAGAGGCAGTGAGTAGCAGTGTAAGAGAAACAAGTCTAGAGAAATATAAGTTGATAGATTTATTGATTTTAATGTTTACCTTTACACTGTGCTAATCATGGTGTCACAGTGTGGCTGAAGTGGTTTAGTTCAGCCCTGATTAATAATGGCTAGAGGCAGTGGGTGCTCAGTAGCCTGGTTTATGTTAACGCATCGTCTCTGCTATCCACTGCTGACCTGTGACAGCAGAAGTCAGCCCCTGATGAATCTGAATGTGTTCAAGAGCCACTACTGCTGTTGTTTTCCTTTTTGGTTTTCAGTGGTTACATTGATAGTTTTCTATTAAAATACCTCTGTGGACTTCTTGTAATGGCCAAAAAATAATTTCAAAAAGGCATTTTTGATTATAAATTTAACCAGCCCAAACACTGACATGGTTAAAATATAACATTAGCATTAGTTTTCCTAACTTTTGTAATTGTTTTATGTTGTCCAGATTATAAGCAGAGACATGTGTTGTTTCACACTCACATATACACACACACACACACACACACACACACACACACACATATCCAGACACAAACACCACACACACATATCCAGACACAAACACCACCCACGCACGCTAACAACAAACAGCCACAACGTTGCAGACCTGTAAGTGGCGTTGCTTGTCAGTGATTTAGTGTGTCCTCTTGCACTCAGACTGGAGTATACAGACCAGGTCCAGACTCCTGTGCTGTCCTGTCCTCTATACCTGGGTCATCACACTCCTTCACCCTTTTGCCATGACTCTCTCTTCTTTCCCTTTAACCCTCTGCTCATATGCTTCTCTTCTCCCTCAAACCCTAAAACTGATCCTGGCCCCAGTCTGTTACCCTCCACTCTCTCACCCCACTTAACCTTCATTCACTCTCCTGCCAGGTTGGGCAGGAATGTTAATGGAGGCTGTCGATGTTAACAGATTTGGAAGGTTCCGTTCAGGGCAGGCCCTGTGTCACAGAGGCTCTGTCCTAGAGAGAGTTATGGTGTCTTGGGTGAGGAGAACATCCTGCTCCCTTGCCCCCCTCAGCCTCTCCTGGTAACCTGAGCCTGAGTGTTTCTGAAGGCCATGTGGGGCCTTGACTGGTCATCTTCAACCCAACTCAACTTTTATGGCCACTTGTCATTCTCTGACTCTAAACACCCCTTGTTTTGTTCTCTTTGCCTCCTTTTCTCTTTCCTCTCTCCCTCTCTCACTGCATAGCTTAGAGATTTTACAAAAAATGAAGCTTGCTGATTTGAAGCTTCTCCACCTCTGTTTACCTTTCTTTAACCTTGTGCCTTCACTCTAACCCGCGTTTCAGCTTTATCAGTCACCCTGGCCTTATCGGCAGCATCAGCATTTTGGGTTACTGACGCCGTTTGCTTCCCTGGGATTTCTTTTGTTTTCACAGGAAGAGAAATAATAAGGCCAAAACGGAGCTCTGCCCAAAACCAAAAGGTTGTCATTATGTCATGACTCATAAACACACTTTCTGACATGTAGATCTCTGTGAGATCAGAGAGGGAGGGATGGAGACCAACCTGGCAACACACTCATTACCAAAATTAATAAGGAAAACATTTTACCACGAAATATGATCTGGTGTTTTGAAAGCTGTGGCTAATGTGTGTCTGTACCCACAGTGTGTATTAGCTTAATCAGCTTTCAGACTGCACAGGCTGTCTGGACTCAGATGGAGGTTTGACACCCAGCCTGGGGGCTACATCTTTGCTTCTGTGAGGAGTTTCACAGCCAAGGTGCAGACTTTGCTGCGGGCCCTCGGACCTCAGAGCCTCCTGTCAGCTCTGTGGTTGACAGCGCCATTGGGGCTTTGCCTCTCTGGTATGCCTGGGAAAGGCAAGCCTCTGACACAGGTTTCTTACAGTACAAGTGTGTATGCACTTACATCAAGTGGTTTCATGTATGTGTCCAAACAGGTGCTGGTGTTTGGATATCATATTTGTCTGTGTGGGTGTATTTAAGACTGATGTGAAGTATGGCCTGAGCAGGAGCTGCTCTGGTATCAAGATGTTCCTGATACGGTTTCCAGCATTTTCTATCCTGCTGGGGGAGAAAAGAGTGTAAAACCCCCAAGATCAGGAGGCACACTGGCCAGTAACCAGCAGGCAGCTAATTTATCTGATTGAAGGCGAGATGAAAGCAGTGGGGTTCACTTTAAGCTCCCTGCTGTTGTCTGACTGTGTTTGTGCTTATGTGTATGCAAGAGGAATGGGAAGTGTGTTGGTATTTTGTCCCCATGTATTGAACTGTATGTTAAACTGCTACAGATGGTAAGAGTTTCTGCTGTGCTCCCGTTGGTCAGTAGCAGCCAGAGGCTCCTGTCTGTGGAGGTTAAAGGCTTTTATG
Source organism: Plectropomus leopardus (assembly GCF_008729295.1). NCBI lineage: Eukaryota > Metazoa > Chordata > Actinopteri > Perciformes > Serranidae > Plectropomus > Plectropomus leopardus. Next base: position 6,006,084 of record NC_056469.1, on the reverse strand, counting down.
CCATACAGCCTACCATGCTGCTGCAGAATGACTGAAGGTTAAGCTTAGACACATATGTAATATACATACTAGTACATACAAGAAAACACACAAGCCTTTATCCCACCAACAAGCATTCATGACATACAAAACGCACATCGCTGCAGGATGAAGCCTCAGCTTCAACCCCTTGCAGCACGGAAGTAGTTAAGGGTCATTATGGCATCAAGCCTTTCCCAAAGGAGAGGAGGTTTTGAGAGTGTGTGTGTGTGTGTGTGTGTGTGTGTGTGTGTGTGTGTGTGTGTGTGTGTGTGAGTGAGAGAGAGAGAGAGAGAGAGCTTGTGCCTTTTTGCCCAAAGAACACAGAGGGTTATCGGGAAGTGTTTTGCCCAAATCCATGATCAAGTAAAACCTGATTTGATCATTGACATATGCGCTCGATTTTTCATGCTTTATACTGTTTCATGAAGTAAAAAGTTTCATCTTCATGTACAATCCCTTTTTTTAAGAGTGGATTTTCATCTGCCTCAAGACTGTAGTCTCATGAATCCACAGTATCATGTGATGCTGACAGGACATTGTCACAGTGAAGAGAATTAGAATGATAATGGAGGAGTGTGGTCGAGCAGAGTCGGGGGGGGTCGTGACAGATAGTATGAGGGGAGGAAACGAAGACTGCTGATTGACTGCTCGATGAGTCTGCTCTGTTTTAAAGTGTCACTGTGAGGCCTGGTTTTTGGACAGGCAGAAGATCTCTGTCCAGGTGCAGACACTAAATCCAGTCTTCTCCACACAGGGAGATAGATGGCCTGTCTACATGTGTGGTGCTCTGCATACACACAGGGGCCTGTTACCTCATACGGAGAACTGGATATGACTGTGTGCTTACTCGGTAAATAACATCTGTGAGATATGGATAATAGATTTAAGGCAACGGAGACACAAATTCTACATCAGTATTTATGATTTTGGTGCAGCATAAGCCATTGTGTAATCCACAGTGAATTGACTGTGTTGTTAGTCCTAAAAGGCTGTCCCTGGCAGCTCTCCCCATCACTTTTTATTATGACTGAAAATTATTGATTTCTGTTTTTGTTTTTCATAAGCAATTGTTGACTATATTTAAAATGGTGTGAGGCTTGCTGTGACACAACATGGTGTCTTGTCATGCAGTTTTGTCTGTTCGTAAGTTGTTTTTACCGCCAAATATTTCTGTCAGAGATATTTTGAATTTTTTTGGGCAAACACCACCTCTAGTGGATTTGTTGGAAATCTATTTGGTGAACTAACCGTGAGTTGACCCCTTCCTTGGTCACTTTTCCGTTGAAGCATGAGTTAGAAATATTACCCTCTTTCAGTATAAGTTATAGGCTTTTGCTCCTTTATCCTAGCTATATCAACACATTGATCTAATTCTCATTTTCTGTGATTAATTGCCATGTTTTGTGACTGCACCATTGTCCTTTTGGTGCACTTTGCATATTTTTCTCATGCCGTGGCTTTACCACTTGTTACAAATCATTAAAATTCAAAAGGAAAATTCTTTAGTCTCAGCATTAGCACATGTAGACATGTGCTAAGTTTTGTTGTGGTAAAAAGTCTTGGAGCAGAACAGTCTGCACAAAACCATTGTGCCTTGGCGCATGTGTGCCTGTGTGTATATTGGTGTCCTGGTTTGAGTGCCTTTTTGTTGCTGAGCTTGGCGGCTCTTGTTAAGTAGTTCAGCATTACGGGATCATTGAATCACTCTCACCCTTTCACCTCCATCTGTCTGACAGACAGACACCCTGCCTGTATGAGACAGGACCTGAACAGGCAAGGCAGCAAAGCGATGTGTGACAATCCTGATAGGTCTAAGGTCCCTATAGTGAACTAATAAGCCAGGCTAATCTGTAAGCCCTCTGATGGCCAACACTCTCCCACCACCTCTGCCACCTCAAATGTGTTGGCGGCGGCATTTCAGCGCCGCTGCCCCTGGATCCCTCTTAGCCTCTGGGCCAGTCAGCCAGTCGCCCTGTCAGTCCAATCTGCCCAGTCCATTAGTTTTGTTTAAGAGGCTCTTTAATGCAGTTGATTAAGGTGTCAAAGGTCATACCATCGTGCTTTTCCACACCGTGTAGGAGGGTGTAAGGTGGGATTGTGGAGGGGACGGGTAATGCGACAGTGTGATAAGAAGCAGACGGGGGGAGGCTCAGCAAAGGAACCTTATCACCAAGTCACATGGTGGATTTATGGCTTAATAGAACTGTAGAGTTGCATGAAGTGCTGCATCAAGTCATAGCAATACTTGTTATGGTGTGGCCCAAGACTGACACAACTCGGGACCAACTTGGTGTTTTCATGAACGTGCATTTCATGATATACAGTATATTTTAATATAAATATGAAGCCTCAGCTTCTTAGAGACAGCTATCCATCTAGTTATGGTCGCAAACTTTATCACCTTCATCTAGGTATTTCTAGGTGTTATCAAATGTGATATACGTTTTTTCTGCTAATTATGAATACTTTGTAAATTTAGTTTGCATCACAAATAATTAAATTATTTGTATCTTTCATAATTTCCTTCATCTTCAAAAAAAAAAAAAAAAGGAATCCAGGATTGCCGCTGCAAAGACAGCCTTTTGTACATGGGGAGCCCATTTTACTGAGTGAGTTACTGGGCACCCTGGGTAAAGTTAAAACAGTTTTAACAAAAATATTCCAATTATTTATTTGTATTATTTCACTGTCCATTTTATATTTGATAAATCCAACAAGGACCAAATATACTATATTGTTGGAAATCATTACTGTGGCTCTCAGTGTCAAATCCCAAAACTAATCACGAAAGATATTTGTTTTCTGAAACTTTATTTTTTTAGATTTAAACAGTATAATAATATATAATATATATTATAATATATAAACATTAAAATTTTATGTAGTATCAAACATGACACAATGGCTCCCAGCAATTATACATAAAGAAGAATAAATACGAGGTGGCCATGATGCATTTCAAGATTTTAAGATGAGTAGTTGGTACGCTTAAAAACAACAACAACAACAACAAAAAGATAGTAATAAAAACATAGGTAACCGTATTCCCATATATAGATGGATGTTTGTGATGACAGCTAGGTGTAACACTGCCCAGGTCTATGACATCCAGTCCTCTAGCCTTGTAACCCTGTAACCTCTGATGGTCTCTCATTCCAGCCCCCTGCAGTGACAAGCTCACACTGCTGTTCACACCTCTCTTATCAGCCACCAGTCCTTCTCTGCTATCAGAAACCTTCACAGGAGCTTCCTCTGCTGCTATGGGCAAACCAGAGGCCACAGAGAGCCTGGAGCCAGAGGTACACCCTGTACACGAGAGGCAGTTTGTAATAGGGGCTTGTTTGTAGATTGCTAACCATGATAAATTATGTTTGAATGGTCAATAGGTCTATTGATCTATTACTTGCGAATTAACGGTCAACATGATCTGCCCTGCTTGCCTAAATCCATTGTAATCTACTGTAATTCAGGGATCTGATCTGAGCAGACCTTGTTGAAAGGAAGATGCCTTATCATGACATCCAACAGATCCGCTCAGCTGGTACCCACACAGTAGGTGGTAGGGTGAACATGTGGGTGTGGAGTAGCCTGACAGAGAGCTACAGGGGTATCAGGGATGTAGAGGGGCATTTCAGAGACATTGTTGCCTGCATTGTTCCCTGCCCTCATCCCAGGTGTGAACATGGGGTCAGCCATGCTGAGGGAGGGAAAGAACAGCACAGAGCAGCAGGGTGCTGGAGACGGTTGTCAAAAAGGCAGACAAGGGTGAGATGGACTTACTGCATTGGCTAGTTGACACTCTGAATAATGGACCATGGCTTTACACTGGCTCCCCTCTAGCAGTGTTAGCATGTCTAGCATATGTTGAAAGGTCTTAATAAATTATCACATATTTAAAAATTCTTCCAATATAATGCAATCAAACAAAACACCACCACCATGTTCAACCTTAGTATGTGTAATTTTGTCAAATTGTAAGAAATTAATTACTAGTCTGAGAAAAGTGAATATTTCTGTAAGACTGTATTAGGACATTGCTTTGGTACTGCCAGATAGATAACTTATCCCAAATCCCTTAAATAGTTACACAGAATAAATTGGGACATAACCTGTGATATGTTACATTATAAATCCTAATACACATGAAAGTCTGCACACTAAGTGAGATACAGTGGACACAGAAAATGTGACGAATGTGAAACTACTGCCGCAAGCTGCCACTGAGTTAAAATGCTACATTTTATGGACACTGAAAATTTGGTCTTGAAACAGAGGCTTAATAAACACCATTTGGAACTTGAAAAGAGTGCGGCATCATGGCTGTTTGTGGTCTCCACTTAAATGCATGTGAGTAATTACTGGCAGCTTTTGAAGTGAGCACACAAAAATGTTACAGAAAACCCAATTACTGAATGAGGATTGGGGGAAGACATACAGAGAGGGACTAAAAGAGCTACAGGAGCGCTTTGATTGGTTTGGCTTTTTACTTTTCCTTAAGAAACTAAAGTATGAATCATTTTATTGTTGCAGTTGTTTGTCATTTTTTGGTTATTTTTTTTCTTCCAAAGACTTCTACAGAAGAATACAGTAATGCAAAATTGTCCTAAACTGAATTGTTTATTGCCCATGCTATGTCAGGATGACACAGCATTGGGTGGGGTGTGTGTGTGCCGAGTTTGGTTGGAATTGGTTGCGGTTTGGTAGCAAGTACAGTAATAGTAGGCTTTATATGAGTGTGTGTCTCTGCTATGCCACATGTGTTGCACTGGTCACTGGGCTCTTCATCTTTGCGGTTTGCCCTTGCAGGCTGCCATCAAGACAGACAGGCAGGCAGAGAGAAAAATAGTATGAGGCAGAGAGACATGCAAAGCATTGGGGAGTTCAGTGTGGGGTATTAAGGCAGACAAACAGGCCAAGGCTTACACATCTGGGCTGGCAGAGTATCACACACATAGACACTGGGAATTGGACAGTGTTTGTGGCAGAGATGGTATGAAGCAAGGCAGAATGTTTGAAAGAAAAGCATACAGGCAGTAAACAGTGTAACAAGGATATCTTTGTTGTGGAATCTGAAATTAGATTTTAAGTTTCCCATTGACAATTTTTCCATTAGGGTCTCCCAGAAATATTCAGATTCAGTACTGCTATGTGTTGCGTTTTGTGTAGTAGCCAGATAGTTGAGGCTTACAGTGGTGCAAGCTATTACATAGATTAAGAGGTAAGAGGGCAACAAACCAGACAAACCTACACAATGTGTGTGATAGGCCACAGACATGACCGTTGTGGTTGCTGAGCAGTGGGACTTGTCCAGGAGGTCATACAAACTTGTGGTATGGAGAGCGACTGTACAGACCTCCCCTTCTGCTGTGTATTCATGACCCAGCAGCTTGCTGTAACAGTAATGTCTTTAGGCCTGTTTAAGGAATGGGTCACTGCAAAGACACCAGGGCGCCTCCCTCTGGGACCTGTGGTTTTGCTGGGACAGCGCTCTGGGAGGTCAATAGTTCCTGTTTGTGTATATGTACATCTGTGTTTCTTTGGACGGCCATTCAAAGGATAGCGCTGGCAGACAGGCTTTAATATTTTTAGCTCACTATCTAAATGCAGATTGTATTGTTTGCTTTGGTGGAAGGTCAAAGTGCTGTATTTTGAAACTTTGATTCTCCTTTCCATGTAAATGAATTGTAGAGTTTTTAGCTTCCAGGTGAGAGTTGGTTGGGTGGTCTTGGTTTTGTTTGACACTCAGTGGCCTTAATCTTTAGAGTTATTTCCTGCTCTCTGTACAGTTGTATATATGCCTTAACCATCCTAAACTCTTTTCAGACATCCCTCTCTCTACTTTATGCATTTTTCCCATTCCTCTTTTTCTTCTTCCCGTCTTCAACACTTTGGCTTTTCTCCTGTCTTGTCTTTTTCTTTCTCTCTTTCTCTTCTTCTCTACCTCACCTAAAATCCCCTCTCCTTCAACCTTCACCCTCACATCCCCATTTCCCTTCTCTCTCCTCTGACAGTTCTTAATGAAGAAGCCTCTCTGACCTTTTCCAGGTCCTTGTTACATCACTGCCCCCTTGTGGTGTGCTGTTCATTATGCTAAGTTCCCCCCTGCTGACAAGTTGATGGTAGATCCCTCCACTAGCTACAGTGACTTTATCTTGTCAATCTTGGGTTTGATTGTTCAGCATGATAAAACAATGTAAAGTAAATCATCTGATTTACACTTTACACTGTAATCTCTGGTGTTATATTAAGTAGTTATTTAAAAGGGCCAAATTTTTATGACACATAAAGGTCTGTATAAGCGTGTAAAAGTGGTCAAGAGTTCAGGAGTTTGATTTACTGTCACGTAAGTTATTAAGCATTGATTTATGGGTGTAATTTTAAATCAGTTTATTAATTTATGATTCCCAGGTCTTAGTGCAGCTATACTTATGGGAAACATTGTTGTGGTTTGGTTGTGGACACAGCTTCACTTAATAATATTTCTGTGTATGGTCTGATCTACAAAGAAAAAAAAAGAATCATGTTTGAATGATATGAACTTGATGCATAATGGGCAAGAGGACTAAATTACTGATATTGTGAAAGAAATTGAATTTTAACTGTTTAATCACAGTTTAATAATATGGTAATTCCCAGATTTATATAATATGTCAATGTTACAATGTCATAATGTCACGATGTTGAGGGAGCTCACCAGCACTTTATACAAGAGAAGGGGGGAGATCCAGGGGCATTTGATTTATTTTAAGGTTAAAGTGATCATGCAAATACCCACAATCACTTTCCAAACAGAGCTGACTTTCACTCAGCCGAGTACACACAGGCACTTTATAAATATGCAAGATGGTTGTGTGAAATTCTCTCGTAAACACATCTAGCCTTGGCTGTGTGCATGTGTTTGTGTGCGTGTGTGTTTGTGCAAAAAAATTGTATAACTGCTGCGAAGCCGAAGGAATGTGGCCATTCAGAGGTCCTCTCCTTTACAAATAAATATTTGGTGATGACAATATTGGGGATATGTTAAACACGAGGAGGGTAATTTTCTAGTCAAATAAACCTCAGCCCTGGTGGTGTTGAGGGGGGCACAGATGTGTCTGTGTTTCTGACATGCTGGATTGAAAGAGGGAATGATGGAGAGGAATAGGCTGATAGAAGGAGAGAGAATGGCTGGTATATTTAGAGATAAGTAAAAAATCTGTAATAATACTAACAGTGTTTATTATTTTATTCTTAATTGGCGTAATTATTTTTCTTGCTCAGTACCTTGTATCTGTCAGCCCTTTGTAATTTACTTTTGGCAATACTATATTTGTTTATGGTCATGCCATCTCAAATGAATTGAATTGTGTAAAGCTGATGGAGGATGTGGGGGACTAATGGTGACAGAACCCGTCTAATAAGAGAAAATGGCAGAACTGCATCTATATACCGCTTCAGTGGTCTGTTTTTAATCCCTGTTCCTGAGTTTTCTAATGCCCTACTATAGAAAAGGCACTCTGTGATTCTTTGTTTTATTTTTATGTTAGTCATTCTTACATTCTTAAAATATATAAAATTCTCAGTCACAAAAACATATGATACAGTCTGCCCGATTTCCTCCCTTGCCCCACTACCCTCTTACCACCAATTGTGTTCCTGCAAAGTAATGCATAATAGCTGCTTTTAACTAGAACGTGGGGTTTACGGGAATGACTCCTACAGACTGCCAACATTAAGCTACACTTGGTTGACAATACAGATGCTTTATAGTAGAAATTTCATACAACCTAATGATATATATTAGTAATTACTGAAAAATATGTTGGTAAGAAGGAGAACTTATGTGCAAAAATGGGCGATGCTTTGGGGTTTTGTCAACAATTCTCTTTAAATTCAGGTGTAACTCTATGAACTCTGATTTAGACCTCCCTCCTCCAATGCATCTCTTAAATATTAGATTTAATACGACAGGCTATCTTTTTTGAACTGTGGCTTTTGCTCTATAAATTTGTTCCTTGCAGACAAAGGCTCATTCTTTGTGTAACTTTATTTAATTAAATTGGTACTTCTCATAAGAGTTTAAAGATTAAAAGATTTTTCTTTTCTTTTCCAGTAAATTTTGTCACTATGACCACATTAAGTGGCCATAGTGTATCTCTTTCATCAGATTTGGTCATGCCGATGTCTCTGGCTGATTTTAATGATAGCACATCTTCAAAATTATTTTATTTACAAAGGCATGTTTTTTTTTTAAACAAAACCATAAATATTACACTGGGAAATTATCGCAACTTAAGATCACAGTACAGAGTTCAAAGTGAGTGTCTTGAAATGACTGTACTACTTTATTATACTCTGAACCACACATGACATGAAAGTCTGGTCCTTAGGTTGAACTTTGTGAGTTGGACTGTTTTCTCAGTCTCCTCCCAATCTAAACAACAATGTTTTCTTATGTCAGGTAAACTCTGTGATCCTCTCTGCAGACCTTTTCATCTTTATGGCGTGCCACAATTTACATCCATCATTTGCACCCTTAGAAATAAGATATTAGAATTCAGCTTTATATAATGTCATAATGTTGCCATGTTGTTCTTAAGGTGCTGTATGTATTAAAAGTTGGCGCCCGTTCAACATCATCTGGCTCTTCCCAACTCAAAGGAGCAGTGGCTTGATGCCAGTCTCAAATCCGTGTCATGCAGTAAGAGGTCAACCACCACCAGGCTACACAACTGCACGTACGCATGATGGCTGCCATGTGCCATAAACAGCAGGGACAGTGTAGTAGAATTGTAGCAGACGTGAAAGTACTGGTGGTGCTTTTAATCATCAATCTCTGGCATTGGCAGCACGAGAGACACATACTCCCTGTTGTCCTGACGGGTTTGATTTGGAGGCCTTACGTACCACCGATGTTGCTGTGCTGTTGCCTTTTCTGCCTTGATCTCAGCACTCTCATGTGCCCTCTAGAGGTATCATCCAGTGGCACGCATCACGTATAGGCAAGTTTATACAAAAACGCTTGTGACGCAGCTGAACGCATCGCATGCGTATGCAAACACAAGGTTAAGTAGCAAGTAAATCTCCAGCCTATGTTGGATCCATGGCAGTAGGCCATAGGCGAAGGTCAGTGGGTCAAGGTTGGCGGTTTGATCCTCAGCTCCTCCTGTCCGCATGTCAAATGTTCTTGAGCAAGACTCTCATAACAACTTGGGGTTCAAAGTGTGTGTGAATGAGAAGCAAATGCAAAGCGCTTCGTCCTTAAGGGTGGAAAGATGCAATATAAATGCAGTCCATTTACCATTACAACACACAATGCGTGGTGTATTATGTAGGATGTACCCCAACCACAGCAGATTTTCCTGAGGTATCACGGACTCCAAAGACCTTTCCTGGGAGCTCCTTTGTGGTTGACAGCAATAGATGTAATCAGACGTAGTAAAGCATTTGAGGCAGGTCGTCGTGGGGTGAGCCAGCAGCTCCACAGATTGTGTCCACACTCCCTTAACTTTATGGTGGGTTGAGATGAGAAGAAACCTGAGAGGGCCAGAGAGAGGTCAGGACCAGGGGACAGCCTCAGTATCAATGAAAGCTTATTGTGTAAAGGCCAGAAGTTTACAGAAGTTTACAGTAGCATTGGAGCGGTGACTGACGCTTACAGTTTGTGTTAAATCTATTGAATGCAGTTAGGATTTGACAGGGGATCTCCACTGAAAGCAATACTCATGACATTCAGTTATCTCTGTATCACCAGGTCAGTATGCAAATGTTTTAGATGTCATGGTCTCAAAGAGACACCCAGTCTTTTGCATTCATATGCAGACTTTAAATACACATACAGTATAGGTCCACCCGAGAGCATGTCAGAGCCAGAGCTTGCATTATAAATGGGTGTATGCAGCTGTAATATACTGTAATGAAGCATTTTTAAAATGTTTAGCTCATTTTACCCAAAGGCACATAAAGTAATCAGGTTTGTAATGCAGACTCCTACGCTCATAATGTCCATTGGTTATGACTCAATAGCGAGTGAGTAAAACATTTAAACTTTTCTGAGAATGTTTTTTTTTTTTTTAAATTCACAATGAATGAGCACCTCTCGTGCCCTGTCCAGATGTTCTCTGCCCCAGCAGCAGTCTTGCACCACTGCAGAGAGATGGACTGCTGATACGGTGTATTGCTCCAGCGGCTGGTGTTACACCGGTGGTAGCGGTGGGACTGGGAGATGTGTCAGATGGCACGATAGCCTGCGTGCCTGAGGAGATGCCAGGGTTTATTTGAACAGCAATTCTACTTAACATTTTTGAAAGTGTGAGCAGCGATTTATTGTTTAGCTGTGAGTCTGTCAGTGAGATTCTTATTTCATGACTTATCTGATAGGTCCAAGAAAAATAAACCCACACCTGAGCTGAGTTTATAGGTCTGCCTGACGTCAGACCCATTATCCACAGCATTGACTGCACATTTTTATTCCACTACAATCTAGTGTGTGTAGTGTGTGTAGTGTGTGTGTGTGTGGGTGTGGGTGGGTGTGGGTGTGTGTGTGGGTGGGTGATGTCTGTGTGTTTGTGTACTGCATGTGTATTTGGAAGTTTGTTCAGTATTTGCCAAGCTTGTTTCAGTCTGGCTGTAAGTAGCAGCTGGAAAATAATATGCCATTTAATATGACTAATGGTAAAAATCAGAGCTGCAATCAAGACCTACTGCATGGAGTCCAAGACAAGTTCAAGACCAGGTCCAGTCGAGTCTGAATCCAGACCAAGTCAAAAGGCAGTTAAGACCAAGTCAAGACCAAGTCCACAGCAAATAGAGTCCTGAGCAATCAATTTCTATTCCAGATGATCTTTGTGGTTTTTGAAAGCAAGTTTAATTATGGTGGAATTTTGGACATTTTGCCATTTAATGTTAGCTAAGGTAGCTATCTCGTGACTTGCTGTAAGTAATGCTACTGTAAGTGGTTTGAGGCTCTGGGCCAGCGTTGGTTGCAAAATCAGCACAGTGCCAGAAAGGAAAAGACGGAGGGATTTTTTTTTTCTGTTATCATGTGCAGGCAACATTCTGTACAACTGAACCCACATCAGCAGCCAGTAAAAACCTGACAAGTTCTCAAAAGGCAAGCCCAAGACTAACACAGTTTAAGTCCAACAAGGTACGAGACCAAGCACTACTCGAGTACTACAGCCTTTGTAAATATGTTTTGTTAACTGTAAGTACGTCTGAAGCTTACAGTCTAGAATTACATCTAAAAACATGACTTTAAAATACAGTGTTTCTCGATTTTTATTTCATGTTCTTGTCATAGTGCTTTAATGGGTCCTGTGGAGTTTTTTTTTTTTTTTTTTTTTTTAGAAAACAGTTATGGTTACATTCAGTGTTACTCACTAACATGCTTTGTGTGTATCCTTGAGGTGGAAGAAACATGTTGAGTGTATTTCCTTCCACATAAAACATTTGCAGATCTACTTTCCTGCCTGCTGGCACGTTGCAGAATATCTTGGTGTGTTGTGGCCACCTGTTTATGAATGGAATAGTGTGACACCATTGGTAACACTTTGCATTGCATCACACGCATCACAGCAATTCATCGAAGAACAGCTCCGTAGTGCTATACATTCCCTCAAGCCAGGTATGTGACATCATGCGGGTCACGTCCATGTCTTAGATTCTTTGCTGATGCAGAACTGAGTATTTTGCAACATTATCTCCTGTCTGATCCAACATTGTTTCAGGGTCCTGACCTCACAGCAACCAAAACACGAGCTGAACACAATCCTTTAAAGTTAGGTAATGTTCTGTGTATCCTTGTTGACCATCCCTTGGGCTTAGAATAAGAGATCCGTTCATTTTAGTCTGTTGTCTGGTCTTTATTACTCAGCTCCTCTGGAGCTCAAAGGGATGACTGGCTGCACCCAGCCCAGGGCCTGGATTCCCAAAAGCACATCATCACCAAGATTATATTAGCCCATTGACTTACAGTGAAAGTAAGACAATCTTAACACTCAGATCATGGTTTCACCCAGCTTCCGGAGAGGCTCAGCTAGTTAAGTTGCCAGTGGACGCAGAACAGGGTTGTAAACATTGACTAATATAACATTATAATTTCAATCTGAAATGTAAATAACTAATGCACCACAAAGATGATCTTATCGAAAATAACATTTCACAATGGAAGATCTACTCTGACACAAAATGTATTTTTTGGTATCAAGTACCACTGCATATGATTGAGCTGGTCGAGAGGTAGAATGCACCCTGGAAATGTCACCAGTCAGTCAAACTGGATTTGTGGAGGTGTTTGGCTTACGGGGTGACTGTGAGTAATGGCACTGAAACTGAGAAGTTGTAATGTGACTAATGCAAGGAACCAATGGATAGATAAGTGATTAAATTGACTGGTATGGTTGTCTCTGTGTGTCACTCTGAGTGCATTTGTGTGAGTATTTACAGTACATCGTAGACTTAAACAGAAAAAGGGTAAATAATCAAAAGAAGAAAGAAAATCAAGAAGATGTGAGTATGTTTGTGGTCAGCTTGTATTAAGCAAATCATCCTCTCTTCTCCCTTCCCTCCCCATGCCAGTGAGTGATGCTTTAGTGAAGGGAGGACTCATAGACTCATAGGATAAAGGTTGATAATCATGTTCCCCTGATGGAACTCCTTTGATGTGGGTTGTTGTTGTTTCTGTGGGGCTCTCTGCCTGGACGCATCCCCCTCAAGCAGCTGTGCACCGGGTGGCCAGCTCTAAGAGCACAGAGGGTGAGACGCACTGAGGCGGAGTGTCCTAAAGTATACACACGCACACAACTTGACCAAGCCTGGCTGCTCACCAAAAGTTAAAGACCTTCATAACTGATATTTGAGTTACATTTCTGCTCGGTTGTCTAAAAACTATGTTTTATTTTGTTTAGATTTGACATGGGGTTTTGTGGGCATACAGTACTTATATTATGTTGGGACACAGTACATGTATATTTACATATACAGTCTAAGCACCATCATGCATTGAGCTGCACAGTCTTGTGTTGCAATGGCAGATGGTGTTGAGGATAATTCAGATAAAACATGTTGTTTTTAAGTATACAAACATACACTATTAAGGTTAAATATGTATACATTTTGTTCTCTATGCAGCTGCAGGAAAAATGGCAAGAATAAGTAAACAAGAGAAACTGTCATTAAACAAGAAAGCTTTTTTAATCAATAATAAAAAAGATTTTTAATGCAGGTTAATGTTGGCTGATTTCATATTAGCTGATTCATTCATTTTCAGTTGTTTGTATACTCTATACATGGTCAGACATCAACAATCAGACCCTTCAGGATTTTGCAATGTTGCAATTGCAACAATTAAGACAGTGCTGCTAATACCATGCAATTTTGTCCAATCAACTTTATTGCAAATTTGACAATGTACGACATGTAAAAATCATTTCATTATAAAGCTGCATGCAGCGTATCGATTCCCTCAGTCCCTCACTCTCTCTGTTTATCATGACACTACTGTTGCTGGACCGTAGTTCTTTGCCTGGGACAGAGTCACACACACACACACACACACACACACACACACACACAGACACAGAGACAGAACTCAACAGGTTTAAGAGCAGTCATGGTGTTGTGGTGCCGATGTAAGATTAACGGCTTGGTGGTGTTGGATGTTAGCAGGTACTGCTGGACTTCAGCCCTAGTGGAGTAGGAGGAGGATCACAGGTCACCTGAGACAATCCATTAGCGCTGTGTCGAACAGCAGCAACAGCTGTTCATCAGCGATCACCTGTCGGCAGACCCCCACTACCAACACCACAGCCCTCACAAATAGATTCAAAATTTGTCGGAAACACCACCAAACCTGTGACTTTAGAACTTTTAATGCAATTTTCATTTGCCCCCGCAATTTCATAGTAATTAACACCTATAAACATTACAGCTTGCATCACATATTTATTTATTTATTTATTTTTAAGTGAAAGTGGCCATGGAATCAGGTATTTCAGGCCATGTCAATCCCAAAAACAGCCTGCACAATCCTGGAGGGTCTAAATAAACCACACCACATTACTTTCTTGTTTGATGCACACATACCCACATACACAATAGTGCAGTAGTGCAATGTGCAGGTGCCTCCTAGCACCAGTGACCAGTGTTATTGTAATGGGCAGCTCCCTGCAGAGCTGAGATAGTGTGTGTAGACATAACAGCAAAGATGAAAGCAGGTTGAGGAGAGATAGTATAAACTTGAGAGGCATGGCAGTAGTTAAAAGGGGGGTATGGTGCTGTATACTTCATGTTTCATCCTTTGGTCATACAAGTCATTAGCCTTGAGGGGAAGCATAGCAACAGCCCAGATGGATGGCCGTGTATCAGAGTGCCAGCCTGCTCACTTACAATTTATTATTCTACCAAAGGGACTTAGTGGTTTAGCTGCTTGGATGAAGACAAATATGGGTCTATGATTTTGACCCTTTCTGTTTGAGAAATGAAGTTGAATTGCCCCTTCGACTTGTTCTTTCGAGCACTCTCATTCTCTTTCTGTCTTTTTTTTAACCTTTTCTCTTTCTTCTGCTCCCCCTCCCTGTCCTCTCTCGTTCCCTGTGCCTCAGGCAGTTGTGTTCATTAACCCTGGATGTAATTATTTTTGTTTTAGTCTCATATTGCTGACATTTCAACTCAGGGGCTCCTCAATCAGGATTAACCTAAACCGCAAGAAATCACACTTCACAGCCTTTTTCTTACAGCAGCGCTTGTTGCCTCCAATTTCAGTCAAATTAAAGGTTTATTTTATTTAGTCGTTTTTTTCACTCAGGCCCTGTACCGTGAGAAAACAAACCAGACTGCTTGCCTTTGATTTGCTGGTTGCTAGTGGCTTTCTCAGTATTCCCTACTCTGACTTTCTTGGTCGGCACAAAGCAGTCCTCTGTGCAGGCAACTGGTATTAAAGATCGACATCACACAGGTGGTAGCAGTATGACCATCTGCTATGAGGGAAACTTCTCTGGTGTTTGCTTACTGTGCAGCAATGGCATTGAATTCACATGTATGCTGATGTTCATGATAAGGGTCACTGCTTTTTGAAATTCCTCTTACACACACTGCAAGCAAAATACTCTCAATGTTTAAATTATTTCTGTTGGATTTTGTCCATAAGATGATAAGTAAATGCGGGTATCAGTACACTGTTAATGCACAGCTAATATGAAGTTATATAAGTGTACGTTAGTCGCAATGTATAATATAAATACAACAGTTTTAAAGTAACAATCTAGTGTTTACATGCTTCTCAAAACCGTGTTTCCCTCTCTTTTGCCTTGGGGGCCTTGAGGTCCACAGGAACCCTCAACTCGTCTTCCTGCCCCGGGGGCACTTAGTCTTAACACAGTAGTAATAAACTCTCATCACTTTGAGTCAGCAGTGTGTGTATGTCAGTCTGTTACCACAAACGTGTGTATGTGTGCGTGCAGCAGGAGCAGTAGTCGTAGGCCAAGCAGTAGTTGTAAAATCTCATCACTTTTAGTGGTCCTCCGGGGGTCCTGGACTCCTCTCGCTGTGTGTGGTTTGACCTGCCGTGGCCCTCCAGCCCCCCACATGCCCACTTAGATAAACAGGCAGTAAACACAGGCAGTCCTAGCACCACTCTCTTCCCCTCACAGCATATACAAGGCCTACAGATGAAAGGACTAGTCCCCGACACTAATAGCCACCAGAGATTAGCTTCCACCGGCCTCCTCTGTCTCATAATTAAAAGTTCAATCACCTTCTTCATAAAGCTTCTAAGAAAAGTAGAATACCCATCTTAGATCACCTGTTACCTCATGCACCACCTTCACCTGGACTGAATGTAAGCTGGTCACACATCAGCCCTCCTGCCTTTTAGCAGCAAAAAGCAACAAGTGTGGGCTCAGTCAGCATACATAAATAAGGGTTAAATAAGTGAGCATGCCTGCTTTAAGATGCTGTGTGAGTACAAGCCAAAGCCATGACACCATGATAAATATGGGCCCTGGTTACTGGGCTGGCGATGGGGAAACATTTTTTGTCTTAGCTTATCAGGCTTGCACGCATATCTGAAAATGAGCCTATAATTGATGTAAGGCCACGAGGTCAGCCATATGAAGCTGTTAGTGATAATTTTGAGTCGGCAGGCTCGTGCAATAACACAGCTCCTGATATCACAAGCTGTTTTCTTGAGAGTCTTGGTCTGAGAAGTTAATGTGTGGTGTGGATTGTAACCAAAGAGCAGGGGTACATTCTTCCACTGCATGGAGGTTTAGGTAATGCTACTACACAGATTATTGACCAACTATGGTTCAGAGATGGAGATTTCCTGCTCTAGCTGTTGCTGCCAGTATCCCATGGAGGACTATGCCAATTCATTATGCATCTCTAACAGTGAATGCCCTGTGTGTTTCAAAGATAACATTAAGGGTTAGTTATGATAAGCAATACTGAGGGTCAGATGGTGAGAACAACTTTTCCTCCAACATGTCTCATACTCTCCCATTACATTCCTTTAAATGGCGTTGGCCACTAATTCTCAAGGTGGGGGGTGGGGGTGCGTACTCTTGTTCCTTTGTGAATTTCATGAGTCTAGACAGAAAACGTTTTCATCAAGTTTAAGATTTCCATGGAGACATTTATGTTGGGCTTTTTTGGATCACCTTGGGATTTGTCCCATCGGCATGGCCAAATATGTCATCCCCCTTTTTTTCATCAGCTACAAAGAAGAGAGATGGTTTTTTGGCGGAGCTGGCCTTTGCTGCTCTCACCGTCTGCGGTGTGTCAGCATTGCATGTATAAGAAATGGTGCCGTGGTGTTAGGAGATGAACAACAGTCTACAGAATAAGTCCAGTGTTACACTGTTATTAGCTCAGCCTGACAGCAGAATATGTGTGCATCAGCATAGTGTGTTTGTCGTCATGTGAAAGAGTCTGTGGGCTTTCAAACACGATAATGTTTTATATGAAGCCAGAGAGAGATAATTGGATGAGGAGGGGTCTTTGTCCCTCTCGATGTCGACTGTGTCCTGATGATAACTCTCAGATTAGAGGTTGTAGGATAAGTGCGGCCTGTCTGGCAGCTGCTGCTGCTGCTTTTCTGCCTTCAAAGATTCGTCCTTTTTTCCTCCCTTTCTTCTGTTCTTCCTCCCTTTCTCCATATATCTCTCCTTCCTTCCCCCCTCTCTCCTTTCTCTTTCCTCCCATCATTTCCTTTCCTTATCCCTTCTCCTCCCTTGTGTTCTTCGTCCCTATCCAAACCCCATCTCCCTCTCCTCCCTATCAGTCCTGTTGGTCTGCAGCAAGCCAGTCTGGGGAGAATTTCAAGTGTGTTTAGAGTAGCTGACTCATCACTGCTTTTGTGCCATGGT